>NC_053023.1:315700961-315817123 GCF_003073215.2 Triticum urartu
ATAAAAAATAAGAATTGAAACATGAAGAGAGCATCATGAAGCATATAAGTAGCACATTTATGTCTAACCCACTTCCTATGCATAGGGATTTTGTGAGCAAACAACTTATGGGAACAAGAATCAACTAGGATGGGAAGGCAAAACAAGTGCAACTTCAAAACAATCAACACATAGAGAAGAAACTTGATATTATTGAGATATGTAAGAGCATAAGTTCCTTCCTCATAATAATTTTCAGAAACATCATGAATGGATTCAACAATATAACTATCACATACAGCACTCTTTTCATGATGCTCAAACATAGAAGATTTATCACTCTTTATGGCATAGATGTCATCATAATAATCATCATAGATAGCAACTTCATTGTAAAAGTCAATTGAAACCTCTTTCAAAATAGTGGATGTATCACTAAATAGAGTCATGACCTCTCCAAATCCACTTTCATCAATATTGTAATAAGATTCAACACCCTCCAAAATAGTGGGATCACTACTACCTAGAGTTGACTCCAAACCCACTTTTATCAATGTAATCATCATAAATAGGAGGCATGCTATCATCATAATAAATTTTCTTATCAAAAGTATAAGGAATCAAAGGATCATATTCATTAAGCAAAGCATCCCCAAGCTTAGGACAAGCATTATTTTCAGTAAATAAATCTTCAAACATATCATACTCATTAAACATAGCATCCCCAAGCTTGTGGTTTTGCATGTCATCACAACCATTCTTATCAATAGCATGAATGGCACCAATAGTATAGCAAACATTATTATCATATTCTTCCAAGCAAGTGTTAAATAGATTTTCAAGATCATAAGGGATATCGTTGTCTTCCCAATCATAATCATTACAACAAGTAGTAGGTATCACAAAATCATACTCAATATCATCATCCTCCATCAACATATTTGATTCACTTTCATGAGGCACAATGGTGATAGGAGCAATATTATTTGGGAGAGATACCTTTTTACCTTTATTCTTTCTTCTTTTCTTCTTCTTCACCACATCATGTGTGGGTTTAATTAATTCTTTCAAGCTTCTTGTTGAAGAGATTGATTGGATAGGAAGCTCCTCCTCATTACCTAATTCATCATAATAAACACTAGGAGGGTATTGGGAAATATTTTCCCTTTCATTAGTACTCTCTTCATATTCTATTTTTTTTCTTGTCTTTAGATAGTTGGCAATATAAGGATTCTCAATGCAATTTACCGTACAAGACATATAAATTTCCTCTAGATCAAAATCAAGAAATCTCTTGGGATTTGGGAAACCCTTAATTATATGTTTCATTTCTTCATACCCCAAAATAAGACTAAGCTCTTTATGATGCTCAAGGAAATCAAGTTATCACAATTTTTGGACACGATTTGATTGAAACAAATTGCATTGGATATTTAAATGACCACATTCATTGCAAAGTTCACAAGGATGGAGAAAAAATTACATCTTTCAGCACAACCATCTAGCCTCTCTTGCAACTTTTCATTTCTAAATATTTATGCTTCTTACAAAATCTATCTTCCCTTTTTGGTGTGCAAATGCATTCCCAATTCACTCTGCAAAAATTGACATGTTATAAGAAACATTTTTGTCATGACTTGTGCAATCATCATTAGCATTTTGGATATTCAAAGAATTTATACTAACAACATTGCAATCATGCTCATCATTCAAATATTTTGTGCCAAACATTTTATTGACTTCTTCTTCTAACAATTGAGCACAATTTTTTGAACCATCATTTTCAAGAAAGATGTTATAAAGATGATTAATAATATGATGCAACCTCAATTCCATTTTTTGTAGTTTTCTTTTTATAAACCAAACTAGTGATAAAAAAAGAAACTAAAATATTCAATTGCAAGATCTAAAGATATACCTTCAAGCACTCACCTCCCCAGCAACGGTTCTAGAAAAGAGCTTGATGTCTACTACGCAACTTTATTATTGTAGACACGTGTTGGGCCTCCAAGCGTAGAGTTTTGTAGGACAGTAGCAATTTTCCCTCAAGTGGATGACCTAAGGTTTATCAATCCGTGAGATGTGTAGGATGAAGATAGTCTCTCACAAACAACCCTGCAATCAAATAGAAGAAATCTCTTGTGTCCCCAACACACCCAATACAATGGCAAATTATATAGGTGCACTAGTTCGGCGAAGAGATGGTGATAAAAGTGTAATATTGATGGTCGAATATATTTTTATAGTCTGAATAAATAAAAACAGCAAGGTAGCAAATAGTAAACGGGCACAAAAACGGTATTGCAATGCTTAAAAACAAGGCCTAGAGTCTGTACTTTCACTAGTGCAATCTCCCAACAGTGCTAACATAGTTGGATCATATGATTATCCCTCAAAGTGCAACAAAGAATCACTCCCGAGTTCCTATTAGCGGAGAAAAAAGATAGAAATTGTTGATAGGGTACAAGACCACCTCAAAGCTATTCTTTCCGCTCGATCTATTCAAGAGTTCGTACTAAAATATCGCAAAGCTATTTTTTCCGTTCGATCTATCCTAGAGTTCATACTAGAATAACACCAAAGCATATTCATATTCATAATACTCAATCCACACAAAGAACTACAAAGAGACCCCAAAGTTTCTATCAGAGAAAAGATAATAAAAACATGCATCAACCCCTATGGATAGATTACCCCAATATCAGCGCGAGAATCCGCAAGTTGAGTGCCATAACGTATATCAAGTGAATCAATATGATACCCCATTGTCACCTCAAGTATTCATACCGTAAGACATACATCATGTGTTCTCAAATATGAACATTCAATCCGACATCACAAAACTTCAAAGGGTAAAGATTCAATTCATCACAACAATAGTGTACAGGGGAGAAACATCATATGATCCGACTATATTAACAAAGCCCATGATATGGATCACGAGAGAGAGAGAGAGATTAATCACATAGCTACTGGTACAAACCCTCAGCCCCGAGGGTGGACTACTCCCTCCTCATCGTGGTGGCCGCCGGGATGATGAAGATGGCCACCGGAGATGATTCCCCCCTCTGGCAGGGTGCCGGGACGGGTCTAGCTTGGTTTTCGGTGGCTATGGAGCCCTGCGGCGGTGGAATTTCTGATCTAGGTTAACCCCGAATGGTTTCGGAATATTTGGGAATTTATAGTGCAAAGAAGGGGTGCGGGAGTCCACCGAGGTGGGCATAACCCACCTGGGCGCGCCTGGGCCCCCAGGCGCGCCCTGGTGGGCTGTGCCCCCCTTGGGGCACCACCCAGGTGCTTCTTTGGCCCACTGTTGGTCTTCTGGTCCAAAAAATCCACAAAAAGTTTTGCGGTGTTTGGACACCATTTGATATTGATTTCCTGCAATGTAAAAAACAAGCAAAAAACAGCAACTGGCACTGGGCACTGGGTCAATAGGTTAGTCCCAAAAAATGATATAAAGTTGCTCAAAATGATTGTAAAACATCCAAAAATGATAAAATAACAGCATGAATACTTCATAAATTATAGATACGTTGGAGACGTATCAGTGCTCTAAAAAGATATAAGTGAAGCACTAAAGCAAAATTGCCTAGCTGAAAAGATATAAGTGAAGCACATAGAGTATTCTAATAAATCATGATTCATGCGTGTACCTCTCAAAAGGTGTGTACAACAAGGATTATTGTGGCAAACTAAAAAGCAAAGACTCATATAATACAAGACGCTCCAAGCAAAACACATATCATGTGGTGAATAAAAATATAGCCTCAAGTAAAGTTACTGATAGACGAAGACGAAAGAGGGGATGCCTTCCGGGGCATCCCCAAGCTTAGGCTCTTGTTTGTCCTTGAATATTACCTTTGGGTGCCTTGGGCATCCCCAAGCTTAGGCTCTTGCCACTCCTTATTCCATAGTCCATCAAATCCTTACCCAAAACTTGAAAACTTCACAACACAAACTCAACAGAAAATCTCATAAGTTCCGTTAGTATAAGAAAATAAATCACCACTTTTGGTTATGTTGTGAAATCATTCTTCATTTATATTGGTGTAATATCTACTATATTCCGACTTTTCCATGGTTCATACCCCCCGATACTACCCACAGATTCATCAAAATAAGCAAACAACATATAGAAACAGAATCTGTCAAAAACAGAATAGCCTGAAGTAATCGGTAACTCTAGAATACTTCTGTAACTCTAAAAATTCTGAAAAATTAGGACAACCTGGGAAATTTGTGTACCAATCTTGTGCAAAACGAATCAGATTAAAATCATGCTTCTGTAACAAATGAAAATTATTTTCCTGGGCGCAAAAGTTTCTGTTTTTTCAGCAAGATCAAAACAACTACCACTGTCGGGGATATACCCCGCAATATGACCCGGAGGAAGTTATGACCCAGCTGGGACAGTTAAGTCAGATCATAACCCGGTAGATGTTAAGGCAGATGTTAAGTCAGATCATAACTCGGTAGATGTTAAGTCAGATCGTAACCCGGCAGATGTTAAGGCAGATGATAAGGCAGATGTTAGGTCAGATCATAAACCGACAGATGTTAAGTCAGATCATAACCTGGTAGATGTTAAGTCAGATCATAACCCGACAGATGATAAGTCAGATGGTAAGTCAGATGGTAACCCGGCAGACAGTCATAACCCAGCAGACAGAGTCGCTTGGGGTTAATAAGCCCGAGACGTTAAGAAGCCCAAGATGTTAAGAAGCCCATGAAGAGAAGTCTGAATAGTTTAAGTCTTAGTCCGAGATGGACTCTACATGTGACCCGCCCCTTCAACTTATATAAGGAGGGGCAGGGCACCCCAAGAGAAGAGAGGAGAATCTTAAGGCTAGACATAACTAGGAGAGCCGGTTTACGGCGACTCCTTCATGATGATAATAAGACCTAACCACAAACAGCATGTAGGGTCGTTACCGGATGATGTTTCCCGGGGCCCGAAGCTATCTAAATCCTTGTCTTGTGTTGCGTCTCTCGATTCCAATCAACCCCTCTCAAGCTACCACATAGATGTGTTGGCCTCACGACTAAGTCCTCACACTAGGACATCTGTCGTGACAATTCCACGACAGTTGGCGCCCACCGTGGGGCCTGCGCACGGTGGTGATGAGTTCTTGGAGAGATCTTTTCTCAGGGATCGAGAAGTTCATAATTTTCTGGATGAAGAGAAACCGGCTTGGAAAGATTTGCATCAGTTTTGAGTTTATCAGTCTAAAACAGCAGTCGGATCTAATGCCCGGGCGAGGTTTTGAGTTCAAGGGAAATTAGGGTTAAGTCACTGAGGATCCGGTGATCCTTCGAAACCGAAGGCATCAATATTTGCTACGGTCGCTGACATAAGTGACAGCGGAGTCAAACTAACCACGACTCGGCCTCTAAATCGCTGCCAAAAAGAGCTAATTACTACTACTTGTTGAGTCACGCGTGGAGTCAAGATGGTTTTCAACTAGTGGTCGGTGTCGTTTTTTGCTAAGTCGCCCCTGTTGTGGTGCATCAAGTTACACCCGAAGCCGTTCCGAGCCGGGCCTACCTTGTCTCGGGGCCGGTCTGCTCTTCTGCCGAGGTTCGCCGCGACCCACCTCCGCCTTGTCAAGACGCCGCCCCGGTCAACCCGCCATGGCTTTAACCCACCGCTCCAAGCGTCGTTCTGCTAAGTTGCCAAGCCGTCTCCAAACCGCTCTGAGCTACCTCCGAGTTGACGGCATGCCACTACTGCGGCCTTACCTCGCTTCTGGGGTAACTCCAAGCCAGCAGCTCGCCTTTGCCGTGGACCCGCCTGGTTCGCCTGCGCCGTTGACCCGCCGAGGCGCGCTGGCTACTGTACTCCAACACCAGCTCGTCTCTACCGTCCTCTACTGCCATAAGCCGCCGTGGCCGAGCCGGCGCTGCCGCTCTCCGCTTTGACCACGCTGCTTATATCTGCTGCAAGTCGCTCACGGCCGCCTTGCCTCAAACCGCCATCGTGGTCCCCCGCTTCGTCGACTCACTGCTCCTGTGGCCATACCAAGCCACCTCATTGAGAAAGCATGTGCCAGACTAGATTGAGACAAGTTGAAGTTTTCGCCTTCATACGGCACAGCAAGTCACCAGGTCAAAGATTCTTCAGGAATTCCACTGCAAAGTTTTACAACGGCTCGATACAATACAAAGGGTTAAATACGTTGGGGCTCCTGCTCTTTGTACCGTACAAATCCTGCAGGAGTTAAATTGATATGGCTCTCTGAGATCAAACAAAAGACAGTGCAGATTGCGACCATGCTTTAGGTTCGAGCCCAGAGAATCAATCAAATCTACTGGAGATGGAAACTACAACCGTCATCACACAACGCCACTTCGAGTGTAGAAGCTGCTAACCCCGGTTTGGCCTTACCTCTGTTTCAAAGTGGTCATCTTGGGCCGCTGTGTCGAGCCGCTGCCGCTACCGCAGCCTTACTCGTTGCCCGCGCCTTTAGCCGCCAGATGCCTTCACTGCTGCGGCCTTTACCTCTGGCCGGCTCACGCTGCCCGCGGCCGGTTTATGAATCGCCCCAGCCGGGTCACCTCCATCGTTGTTATGACTCACTGCATCACCAGCCTGCGATGCTGAACCGCCACAGTGACTCGCCTCTAAACCGTTATGGCCGGCCTGGGCCCTGCCGCCGCCGCCGCTGCACTTATGAACCGGCGCTGCGCCAGGTCACCTTCTATTTCCATCAATCCCGTGCTAAGCGGCCTGCCACCGTTGTCGACCCGCGGGTACCACCTCTGCTGCTTTGAGCCATCATGATCTGCCGTGGGCGAACCGCCCCCGCCTTGGAGCAGTGCCGCAGCGAGTTACCTCTGCCACCGCGGCCGTGGCCTCCCATTTCCACGGTTGCAGCCTCGTCAAATTGCCTTGGCCTTAACCCGCCTCTGCTACGGTGCCGCCTGGAGCTGCTTGGCCACGACCCGTCTCTGAGCACGCCCACGCCGACTCACCTTCGCCATTGAATCTACTTCCTCCATTGTGGCTCTTCCTGCCACTGCGGGTACTCCATGTCAAGCATTCAACCGCCCGTTCCTCTTCAACCTGACGCTGGCTCGGCCGCGCCTCGCCGGCAGGCCGCCTCAGTGTGCCTCGAATCGGCTGTCCCTCACTGAGCCGCCGCATTCGTCTTCGACCCGCCACTACAGTGTAACCACCTTGCCACTCCTCCATGAGTCGCCCCGTTTTAGTGCTCCTCGGCGCCGCCTCCGTCGACCTGCTGGTTCACCTCGCCTCTAGACCGCGGTTTTCGATCTTCCATGGCCACGGTCGTCGCCTTCATTACCAAGCACCCGCGCCTCTGCTCTAAGTCACCACAGTGCCGCTTTAAACCACCGGCCCGTTGTCTTGCGGGTGTTGCATCCAGAATCGCCGCTGTGAGCTGCCTGTGGTCCTGCTTCTGCCACGCTCATCTGTGGGCTTTGAGCCACCGGGCTTCTCCGTTCAGCTCGGTGACGTCCCATGAACTCTAGATCCAGCTGAGTGTTAGGGAAGAGCTTCGTTAGCACGAAGGCGTGATGACGGTGATGATGAAGTTACCGACGCAGGGCTTCGCCTAAGCACTACAACGATATGACCATGGTGGAAATCTGTGGAGGGGGGCACCGCACACGGCTAAGAGATCAACTTGTATGTCTATGGGGTGCCCCCCTCCCCCGTATATAAAGGAGTGGAGGAGGGGAGGGCCGTCCCTCTCTATGGCGCGCCCTAGGGGGAGTCCTACTCCCACTGGGAGTAGGATTCCCCCCTTCCCTAGTAGGAGTAGGAGAGAAGAGAGAAGGAAGGAAGGGGGGCCGACCGCCCACCCAATTTGGATTGGGTTAGGGGGGCACCCTCCACCTTTCCCTTCCTCTCCTCTTTACCACTAAGGCCCAATAAGGCCCATATACTCCCCGGGGGTTTCGGTAACCTCCCGGTACTCTGGTAAATGCCCGAACTCATCCAGAACCATTCCGATGTCCAACCATAGGCTTCCAATATATCAATCTTTATGTCTCGACCATTATGAGACTCCTCGTCATGTCCGTGATCACATCCGGGACTCCGAACTACCTTCGTTACATCAAAACACATAAACTCATAATACCGATCGTCACCGAACATTAAGCGTGCGGACCCTGCGGGTTCAAGAACTATGTAGACATGACCGAGACTCATCTCCGGTAAATAACCAATAGCGGAACATGGATGCTCATATTGGTTCCTACGTATTCTACGAAGTTCTTTATCGGTCAAACTGCATAACAACATATGTTGTTCCCTTTGTCATCGGTATGTCACTTACTTGAGATTCGATCGTCGGTATCTTAATACCTAGTTCAATCTCCTTTCCGGCAAGTCTCTTTACTCGTTCCGTAATGCTACATCCTGTAACTAACTCATTAGTTACATTGCTTGCAAGGCTTATAGTGATGCGCATTACCGAGAGGGCCTAGAGATACCTCTCCGATACATGGAGTGACAAATCCTAATCTCGATCTATGCCAACTCAACAAACACCATCGGAGACACTTGTAGAGCATCTTTATAGTCACCCAGTTATGTTGTGACGTTTGATAGCACACTAAGTGTTCCTCCGGTATTCGGGAGTTGCATAATCTCATAGTCATAGGAGCATGTATAAGTTATGGAGAAAGCAATAGCAGTAAACTAAACGATCAAAGTGCTAAGCTAACGGATGGGTCAAGTCAATCACATCATTCTCTAATGATGTGATCCCGTTTATAAAATGACAACTCTTTGTCCATGGCTAGGAAACTTAAACATCTTTGATCAACGAGCTAGTCAGGTAGAGGCATACTAGTGACACTTTGTTTGTCTATGTATTCACACATGTACTAAGTTTCTGGTTAATACAATTCTAGCATGAATAATAAACATTTATCATGATATAAGGAAATATAAATAACAACTTTATTATTGCCTCTAGGGCATATTTCCTTTAGGTTGGATCACTTAAAGGGGGGACCAAGAAAAAGAAATATCTACTAGTCATGGTCGACAAATTCACTAAGTGGATTGAGGCGAAACCCAGTAACTTAAGCCGAGTCTGGACTGGTCATCGACTTTATATCCGGCGTGGTCCACCATTAGGGTGTCCCATACATCATAAAAACGGACAATGGATCCAATTTCATGGCCCAGAAGGTAAAGGACTGGTGCGCTAACATGGGCATTAAGCTCGATTATGCCTCGGATATCACCCACAGACCAATGGACAGGTCGAACGGGCTAATGGACTCATCCTAAGAGGCATTAAACCCTGACTGGTCCGTTCCCTGAAAGAATCTGACTGCCATTGACTCCGTATTGTGGGGCCTGCGCACCACCCCTAATCGATCAATGGGATACACACCGTTTTTATGGTATACGGGGCAAAAGCAGTCCTCCCCTGTGACCTCATCCATCACGCGCCCAGAGTGCGCATGTACGAAGAGAAGGAGGCTGAGCTAGATCGGCAGGATGACCTGGATGCACTGGAAGGAGAGGCGATATAGCTCGGACCCACTCTACTTTTTATCAACAGCAGGCCTGACGCTACCAAAGTAGGGAAGTTCGGGCGAAGGCATATAATGTGGGCGAACTCATTTTACACCTCCCGGGGAAGCATAAGAATAAGCTCTCACCTAAAAGGGAGGGTCCCTTCATAATTGATGAGGTGCTTGCAGGACGAGCGTATCGCCTCTGCAACCCAACGGACAATCACCTTGAACTGAACCCATGGAACGTAGCTCGGCTTCAGCGCTTCTATGGCTAGACCGGTGCCATCACCCTCACTAGTTTTTTCTTCTCTTTGTAGATTTCCTTTCTCTTTTACTTTTTTGGATTGCCTAGCATTTCCCAGGTGTAGCGACCCGACCTCAAACGGTTAAGTCTCTGTGCTTCAGTGTCATCACTGGATCGGTAATGTTGACACACACAGTACTCGAAGGATTTATAACAGAGTAGCAATCACACACTTATTACATCGAATGTCTCCAAAAGAGAACTTATCACAATAAATATGGCTTAAGGCCATCTAATATGATAATAGCGGAAGGCTTGGAAGATAAAGTGAGTCCATCAACTCCAACGGCATAGCTGAGCTGCACGGCAACGATCTAGCGAACCTTACTCCTCGTCTGAAAAGTCTGCAATGTGATATGTTGCAGCCCGAAAACGGGTCAGCACATGGAATATGCTGGCAATGTAACACAGTAGAGCAATGAACAGAAATAATGCTAACACTATATGCATATTTGGCTGGTGGAGGTTGTATGGTTATAATGTTTTTTTGCGAAAAGCCAATTTTTCCCTACAACAAAGGAATAAGTTTTATTTTAACTATCATGGTAGTTGAAACAACACTGAGAAGGTTCCTCCAACTCAATCCCAATTAAAGTAGTTCATTAACCCAACAAATTAATTTAGAGTGATGAGATACAATAGGAAAATCCAAGTACTAGATACTCAAGATGTCCATAACCGGGGACACGGCTAACCATGATTAGATTGTACACTCTGCAGAGGTTTGTGCACTTCTCCCCACAAGACTCGATCTCCTCCGTTGGATTTCTCGTACTACATGATGTTTGAGAAACGAATGACCGAGACACAGTCTTTTAGAAGCATTTACTCTTTACTCTGGGTGCACAGTTACACCTACTTTCCCTCTACATCTGCTAGCCCACTGAAAGAGGTCACACAACTTACTCATACTATGCCAGAGCCCATAATGGCTTGTGGCTGCACACGGAAGTTTCTAGCATGAGTAATTCTTAAGATCCCTTTGAGCCTGGGTGGCGGACCGTAGGATGATCACACGGGTACTCCGGGATATCCTAGGACAACACTAGATTCTCCAGGTGCCCAAACAAGCAATCCACCCAGATGTGTATTAAAGTTGCCACTTTAAGTTGAACCATTAATTAACAATCTCACATCTGTCATGGATACACTCAAACCCAAACCACGTCTACAAGCATAGCATAGCAATATAAGCAACGTAGAGGTAACTCCCGAGGGTTTGATAGTAAAACAGGTATTAGGTTCTACCTCGTCATCTACTTCCCAAACCCATAAGTTAATCACATCCTAATCATGCAGTGTTTGAGGATTGGAACTAATGCATAAAAAACTGGGTAATAAAGGGGTATGATCACAGTGTTACTTGCCTTGCTGATGATCCGTGAAACCTAGAGACTCGTAGTAGCATGATTCGCACTCCGAGTGTTCTATCGCAGACAAACAATAGCATACATAAGCAATCAAACAAAGATGCACGGGTAAAACTCAAATAAGAAGATCTAACAAGAAACTTCAACTTAAGAACTCCGGTTTGCAAAAAGAATCAAACAAACGGAGTAACAAAACACAAAATGCGAAAGAAACAAGATCTGGTTACTGATCTGGACTGAAGTCAAATTTTACAGTACCAAAATCTTGTTCAAGTTGGTTAAACGGAAAGAGGGCTTCGAGACAAAGATCTAGGTGCTTGAATCGCCTAATTCCGATAAATGAGCAAAAGGAAAAACTAAAACAAAAATCGGATCAGAAATCGCGATCGAAAATAATCACGAAAACCCCGAGAAAAAGAAAAATGGACGAACAGGCTAACGAACGAACGTTCATTGTCTGTGACTAACGGGCGAAAACCGTTCGTTAAAACGAATGTACGGACGAACGTCCGTTGAATAAACTAAACCGAGAAAACCAACGAATCGGTCTAAAAAACGTAACTAGGGTTTTTTTTTAAAACGGCGGTTTTTACATAAACCGAAAAAAAAACGAAGGTGAGATTCAAACTCCGGCGTGGCTCCGGCGGCTTTCGGCGAGCGGGCGGCGGCGCGGGCGACGGCGGGGTGCAGCGTGGGGCGGCGGAGGTCGGCACGGCAGGGCTTGGCGGCGGCGCAGCAGCAGGCGGCAAGCGGCAGCGTGCGGCGGCGCGAGGCGGCGGGCTGGCGGCGCGGCTTGCGGGGGCTGGAGGCGGTGGCAGCTTGGGGCTCCAAGGGGGGGCCGGGACCGGCTTTTAAAGGGGGAGGGGAGGCGGCTTGCGGGAGGGGGCGAGGCCATGGCGGCGGCGGCGGCTCGGACTCCCTCGAGGAGTCCGGCTCGAAGACGACGGCGGCGCGGGGCTGGCTGGGCCAGCTGGGCCGCGACCCAGTTTGGTCCGGCGGGCTTCCTCTTTTTTTAAACATATTCCGCCAAAAAGAAATCCTAGAAAAAAATAAAAAAAACTAAAAAATACCAAAACAAATTTTCACCGTCTAAATAGAATATTTAGAACAAGGTGAACATTTTATTGGCCTAAAATGCAATTTTTGAAAATGCATGTTTTTTCCTATGCAAATAAAAATAGCAATAAAATCCGAATAAAATCAAAAGGTTGATTTTAATATACTTTTTCCTCCAATATTTCGCTTATTTTGGAGAAGTCATATTATCTCCTCTCATATATTTTAATATGAAATATTTTCGGAGAGAAAAATAATGAAACAACTGATCCTCGTTTCGATATTTGATAAAATTCAAATATGAAAACCGTGAAATCCCCAACTCTCTCCGAGGGTCCTTGAGTTGCTTAGAATTTCGAGGATCACAAAATGAAAAGCAAATAAAATATGATATGCATGAATGACCTACGTATAACATTCCAAATTGAAAATTTGGGATGTTACAAACCTACCCCCTTAAGATGAATCTCACCCTCGAGATTTGGGTTGGCTAGGAAATAGGTGTGGGTGGTTTTTGTGAAGATCATCCTCTCGTTCCCAGGTGGCTTCATCCTCGGTATGGTGGCTCCACTGAACTTTGCAAAATTTGATAACCTTGCTGCGAGTAACTCGGCTAGCAAACTCTAGAATCTTGACAGGCTTCTCCTCATACGTCAAATCACTGTCCAACTGAATTGCTTCCAGGGGCACTGTATCTCTCAGAGGAATGTCGGCCATCTCCGCATGACACTTCTTCAACTAGGAAACATGAAACACATCATGTACTCCTGACAGTCCTTCGGGTAACTCCAACTTGTAGGCAACTTCTCCCATGCATTCCAGAACATGGTACGGTCCCACAAATCTCGGGGCTAATTTCCCCTTAACACCAAAACGTTTAACACCTCGAAGAGGTGACACTCGCAGATACGCTCTGTCTCCAATTTCATAGACTACCTCCTTGCGTTTTGAATCTGCATAACTCTTCTGTCGAGACTGAGCTACCTTCAGTCTATCTCGAATTAGTTTAACCTTCTCTTCGGATTCCTTAATCAAATCTGGTCCAAACAACTAGCGGTCTCCAACTTCATCCCACATCAACGGTGTTCTGCATCTTCTCCCATACAATGCTTCGAATGGTGCCATCTTCAAACTGGCCTGGTAGCTATTGTTGTATGAGAACTCTGCGTAGGGCAAATTATCGTCCCAACTAGATCCGTAGTCTAATGCACAAGCTCTCAACATGTCCTCCAGAATCTGATTGACTCTCTCAGTCTTTCCATCTGTCTGCGGATGAAAAGCTGTACTGAACTCCAGTATGGCACCCAAGGTCAGGTGCAACTGATGCCAAAATTTTGAAGTAAACTGCGTTCCTCTATCTGACACGATGGTCCTCGGAACTCCATGCAGACATACGATCCTGGTCATGTATATCTTGGCCAACTTCGCACTTGTATACGTGGTTTTTACGGGGATAAAGTGAGCCACTTTCGTCAAGCGATCAACTACTACCCATGTAGAATCATATCCTGATTTGGTCCTGGGCCATCCGGTGATAAAATCCATGCCAAGCTTATCCCACTTCCATTCGGGTATCGGCATAGGTTGTAGCAATCCTGCTGGCTTCTGATGTTCTGCCTTCACTCTCTGACATACATCACAGATGGCTACATACTTGGCAATATCCTTCTTCATACCATTCCACCAGAAACACTCCTTCAAATCCAAATACATCTTGGTGTTTCCAGGGTGTATCGAGTATGGCGAGTCATGAGCTTCCTATAATATCAACTTCATGATCTCTGCATTATTGGGCACATATATACGGTCCTCAAACCACAAGGTGCCGTGCTCATCCTCACGAAACCCTTTGGCTTTCCCTACACTCATCTTCTCCTTTATCTCAGTGATATCATTGTCATCCTTCTGAGCTTCTCGAATCTTTTCCAATAGTGTTGATTTAACCTCCAACTTTGCCACAAACCCTTTAGGAACTATTTCCAATCGAAGTTCCCTAAGATCCTCGGCTAACTCCTTTGGCATCCCTTCGCTTACGAGGGTGTTGACATAACTCTTATGGCTCAAAGGATCTGCTACGACATTGGCCTTTCTTGGATGATAATGCAGCTTCATATCATAATCCTTTATGAGTTCTAACCATATCCTCTGCCCGAGGTTCATCTCCTTCTGTGTGAAGATGTACTTCAAACTCTTGTGATCCGTGTATACATCGCAATGATTTCTAATGAGAAAATGTCTCCAGGTCTTGAGCGCGTGCACCACAGCTGCTAACTCCAAATCATGCGTGGCATAATTTAACTCATGCGGTTTCAGTTGTCGTGAGGCATACAAAACCACTCTTTCGTCTTGCATTCGTACTCCTCCAAGTCCTAAGCGTGAAGCATCAATACACTTGGAAGTCCTTGCGTATATCCGGCAGAATCAGCACTGGGGCTGTAGTCAACATTTCTTCAACTCCTGGAAACTTGCTTCACATTCTTCAGTCCAATGGAACTTAGTGTCCTTCTTCAACAATGTCGTCATAGGCTTTGCAATCTTAGAGAAATTCTCAATAAACTCCAATAGTATCCCGTGAGTCCAAGAAAACTGCGGATCTCTCCAACTGAGGTGGGTGCCAACCACTCAGTGACTGACTGAACCTTGGTGGATACCTTCTCCTGATATAACATGTCCAAGGAATCCAACTTCCTTCAACCAAAACTCACATTTGCTGAACTTGGCATACAACTGATGTTCCCTGAGCTTCTCGAGAACTAAATGTTCCTTGTGCTCCTCTTCACTCTTCGAGTATACCAAGATATCATCAATGAACACCACAACGAACTTATCCAAGAACTCCATGAACACCTTGTTCATCATACTCATGAAATAGGCAGGGGCGTTAGTCAATCCAAAAGACATGACCGTATACTCATAAGCCCGTACCTTGTGGTGAAAGCTGTCTTAGGTATATCCTTCTCAATCTTCAGCTGGTGATATCCTGATCCAGATCGATCTTCGAAAACACTTTAGCTCCTGTGATACTGGTCAAATAAATCATTGATCATCGGCAGGGGGTACTTGTTCTTAATTGTCACTTCATTCAACGCACGATAATCAACAACCATTCTTAGAGACTTATCCTTCTTCTCAACCAAAAGCACTGGGGCTCCCCATGGTGATGAACCTTCGAATATAACCTTTCTCCAACAACTCCTTAATCTGCTTCTTGATCTCTTCTAGATCGTTTCTGGGCATTTGGTAGGGTTGTAACGACTGAGGCATACTACTACCCATGTAGAATCATATCCTGATTTGGTCCTGGGCCATCCGGTGATAAAATCCATGCCAAGCTTATCCCACTTCCATTCGGGTATCGGCATAGGTTGTAGCAATCCTGCTGGCTTCTGATGTTCTGCCTTCACTCTCTGACATACATCACAGATGGCTACATACTTGGCAATATCCTTCTTCATACCATTCCACCAGAAACACTCCTTCAAATCCAAATACATCTTGGTGTTTCCAGGGTGTATCGAGTATGGCGAGTCATGAGCTTCCTATAATATCAACTTCATGATCTCTGCATTATTGGGCACATATATACGGTCCTCAAACCACAAGGTGCCGTGCTCATCCTCACGAAACCCTTTGGCTTTCCCTACACTCATCTTCTCCTTTATCTCAGTGATATCATTGTCATCCTTCTGAGCTTCTCGAATCTTTTCCAATAGTGTTGATTTAACCTCCAACTTTGCCACAAACCCTTTAGGAACTATTTCCAATCGAAGTTCCCTAAGATCCTCGGCTAACTCCTTTGGCATCCCTTCGCTTACGAGGGTGTTGACATAACTCTTATGGCTCAAAGGATCTGCTACGACATTGGCCTTTCTTGGATGATAATGCAGCTTCATATCATAATCCTTTATGAGTTCTAACCATATCCTCTGCCCGAGGTTCATCTCCTTCTGTGTGAAGATGTACTTCAAACTCTTGTGATCCGTGTATACATCGCAATGATTTCTAATGAGAAAATGTCTCCAGGTCTTGAGCGCGTGCACCACAGCTGCTAACTCCAAATCATGCGTGGCATAATTTAACTCATGCGGTTTCAGTTGTCGTGAGGCATACAAAACCACTCTTTCGTCTTGCATTCGTACTCCTCCAAGTCCTAAGCGTGAAGCATCAATACACTTGGAAGTCCTTGCGTATATCCGGCAGAATCAGCACTGGGGCTGTAGTCAACATTTCTTCAACTCCTGGAAACTTGCTTCACATTCTTCAGTCCAATGGAACTTAGTGTCCTTCTTCAACAATGTCGTCATAGGCTTTGCAATCTTAGAGAAATTCTCAATAAACTCCAATAGTATCCCGTGAGTCCAAGAAAACTGCGGATCTCTCCAACTGAGGTGGGTGCCAACCACTCAGTGACTGACTGAACCTTGGTGGATACCTTCTCCTGATATAACATGTCCAAGGAATCCAACTTCCTTCAACCAAAACTCACATTTGCTGAACTTGGCATACAACTGATGTTCCCTGAGCTTCTCGAGAACTAAATGTTCCTTGTGCTCCTCTTCACTCTTCGAGTATACCAAGATATCATCAATGAACACCACAACGAACTTATCCAAGAACTCCATGAACACCTTGTTCATCATACTCATGAAATAGGCAGGGGCGTTAGTCAATCCAAAAGACATGACCGTATACTCATAAGCCCGTACCTTGTGGTGAAAGCTGTCTTAGGTATATCCTTCTCAATCTTCAGCTGGTGATATCCTGATCCAGATCGATCTTCGAAAACACTTTAGCTCCTGTGATACTGGTCAAATAAATCATTGATCATCGGCAGGGGGTACTTGTTCTTAATTGTCACTTCATTCAACGCACGATAATCAACAACCATTCTTAGAGACTTATCCTTCTTCTCAACCAAAAGCACTGGGGCTCCCCATGGTGATGAACCTTCGAATATAACCTTTCTCCAACAACTCCTTAATCTGCTTCTTGATCTCTTCTAGATCGTTTCTGGGCATTTGGTAGGGTTGTAACGACTGAGGCATAACCGCATTGAAAGCAATGTCGCAAGTGAGGTAATCTTCACGCAACCCATGTAATACATAGGAAAGATACATAGTTGGCTTACAATCGCCACTTCACACAATTACATGAATAGCATTACATCAATACAATCAAGGTCCGACTACGGAACCAAAATAAAAGAAGACTACCCCAAATGCTACACAGATTCCCGATCGACCCCAACTGGGCTCCACTACTGATCAACTAGAAGAAACAACACAAAGGACAAGATCTTCATCGAGCTCCTCCTTGAGCTTGGTTGCGTCACCTGCACGGTAACCATCGGCACCTGCAAACTGGTTTTGGAAGTATTGTGAGTCACGGGGACTCAGCAATCTCACACCCTCGCGATCAAGACTATTTAAGCTTATAGGTAGGTAAAAGGTATGAGGTGGAGCTGCAGCAAGCGACTAGCATATTGGTGGCTATCGCAAATGAGAGCGAGAAGAGAAGGCAAAAGCACGGTCGAACAACTATGATCAAGAAGTGATCCTAGAACAACCTACGTCAAACATAACTCCAACACCGTGTTCACTTCCCGGACTCCGCCGAGAAGAGACCATCACGGTTACACACGCGGTTGATGTATTTTAATTAAAGATCAACTTCAGGTTTTCTACAACCGGACATTAACAAATTCCCATCTGCCCATAACCGCGGGCACGGCTTTCGAAAGTTCAAATCCCTGCAGGGGTGTCCCAACTTAGCCCATCACAAGCTCTCACGGTCAACGAAGGATATTCCTTCTAGCGGGAAGACCCGATCAGACTCGGAATCCCGGTTACAAGACATTTCGACAATGGTAACAAGACCAGCAAAGCCACCCAGATGTGCCGACAAATCCCGATAGGAGCTGCACATATCTCTTCTCAGGGCACACCGGATGAGCAAGACGTCGGGTAAGCCAGCCCAGAGTTGCCCCTGGTAGCCTCGGACATCGCTCAGTTTGGACCAACACTTAGAGAAGCACTGGGGGGTTAAAATAAGATGACCCTTGAGCTGGCCGACTCAAGGGAAAGAAAAAAGCTATGTGGCAAATGGTAAAACCAATGTTGGGCCTTGCTGGAGGAGTTTTATTCAAGGCGAACTGTCAAGGGGTTCCCATTATAACCCAACCGCGTAAGGAACGCAAAATCTGGGAACATAACACCGATATGACGGAAACTATGGCGGCAAGAGTGGAACAAAACACCAGGCATAAGGCCGAGCCTTCCACCCTTTACCAAGTATATAGATGCATTAATTAAATAAGAGATATTGTGATATCCCAACAAAATATCCATGTTCCAACAAGGAACAAACTCCAATCTTCACCTGCAACTAACAACGCTATAAGAGGGGCTGAGCAAAGCGGTAACATAGCCAAACAACGGTTTGCTAGGACAAGGTGGGTTAGAGGCTTGGCTCAACAATATGGGAGGCATGATAAGCAAGTGGTAGGTATCGCAACATAGGCATAGCAAAAGAGCGAGCAACTAGCAAGCAAAGATAGAAGTGATTTCGAGGGTATGGTCATCTTGCCTGAAATCCCGCAAGGAAGAAGAATGAGTCCATGAAGAAGACAAATGGACGTAGTCGAACGGGTCCTCACAAACACGACATTACCGGAACCAACCCGAAGAAGCAACAATGGAAAGAAGCACACAACATAGTAAACAACCAACACATGAACATGATTTGATATGCGGGATGCGGTATGCGGTGCATATGCATGATTTGACACAGAATGATTGAATCTGGCCTCAACTTGAAAATCCAAAAGTGCCACTAGAAAGATGAGTTGATTTCGGTTGAAATCGATATAAAGATCACCGGAATCGGATGCACGGTTTGGAAATGGCAAGCAAAACAAATATGGCACCGGTCTGCAATAATCAGCAAGTAGCCATCTAAATGCAACAAGTTAAATATGCTACAACACTCAAACATGGCAACAAAATACATGGCAGGGATCCACTCATGATGCTTGACAAAAGATGAACACTGAGCTACGGCTAATTTATCCACTAACAGGTTCAAACAAGCATGGCAAAAGAGCAAATGATAACAGGTTTTAGACATAGTGAAATTAACACAAGTTTGGAATTTATCATCAGGAAGCACACTTTAGAACATGAAAACTATATGCTACAGGAACTTAACATGGCAAAGCAAGGCATGTCATGAGGCTACTCAAAGCACATAGCAAAAGTCCCTTAGTGACCTTGAGCCAAAAGGGATCAGAAAATACAATTGCAAGCATGTGAACATGGCAAAAACATAAACAGATCTCAGATTTAGTGAAAAACTGGAGCATGCAAAACAGTTAACGAGTAGGCATGTTTACGAGCTCGATGCACTCACTACAAAGCATGGCATGACAAATTAAGCATACACCCATCAAGAATACATGGCATAGAAGCTATACATGGCAAGAACAACAACATAGCATGCACGGATCAATAGCAACATCCTCGGCACAATCGCTAAACATATCAACAATCTGCCAGGATCACGATATAGCAAAAGTAGAGCTCGATTGACTCAAGCTAGGTTGCTCCATAAATGCAAACAAAGACATGGATGGATATAGAACCACAATGTTAACAACACATCCTTACTGATCATCCTCAAAAGAGGCACGGATCACTAGTAAACAACATGAACATATGGCATATCAACAAAATCAGAACAAGGACTTAGTGAAATTCTAAGTCCCTGAAATCAGCATTACCGATTACGCTACTTTGCAAGCTTGTGCTAGTCACCACAAATATCACAAAAATACATGGCAAGCACCACTGTAAAGATGGCATGGCATATAACAAAATACATGTAGAGCTCAGGATCATAGCATGCACACATTAATCATGGCAAAAATGACAAAATGCCATTTGCTGAAACAGATCTGACAAATTACTCACATAGCCCTCTTCCAACAGCATTTCTGGAATCAAGATGAGCTCAAATGAAAATGATGCAATGAGATGAAATGATGTACTGAGACGAACATTTTGATATGCTACACGCAGAAATCGGAGCTACAGATGCAGAGTTATAGCATGATGAAATTTGCCAAAAATTAGGTTTCGGGGGATAAAAAGTCAACGTGTTCTTCCAGATCCAGATCCGAATCTCGCTGGAATCACTGTAGCAGTTCGCCGGAGTTTTTTGTCGTCGCCGGAGAAGGAGAACAAGGAGGAAGCCGGAGGAGGGCCGATCCGGTGGCCGGAGAGGGCGCCGGCGACGAGGAGGTAGCAGGCGGCCGTGGCGAGGTCGGGCGGCGCCGGAGTAGCGTGGTCGGGGCGGCGGATGGCGCCGGCGGCCCGGGGCGGCGAAGGGGCTCGGCCGCGAGCGGGAGGCGGCGCAGGCACGGGAGACCGGGCGGCGGTGGTTGCGGGCTCCTCCGCGGGAGGCGGTGGCGGCGGGCCGCGGCTCCGGCGGGCGGCTGCCGACGGCGGCGAGCACGAAGGGGCGCGGCGGCGAGGCACCCCGGCGAGCGGCGCAAGTCCGGCGAGGAGGCGGCACAAATCCGGCGAGGAGGCGGCGGGCCGAAACGGGCGGACGACGGTGGCGGTGTGGGCTGGCCCGATCTGGGTCCCGCGGGCCGGCGGCGGGGCTGAGGAGAGAGGCGGCGGCAGACAGATGGCGGCCTCCGATTGGACGCAGGCGGCGGCGGACATGTCCGTCGGTGGAAAATTTGTCCGGCGACGCGGAGAGGAGAGATCTAGGGTTTGTACCGCGGAATTTTCGGGGGAGGTCACATATTTATAGGTAGAGGGAGCTAGGAGAGTCCAAATGAGGTGCGGTTTTCGGCCAACCGAGATGATGGAGGAGGTTTAGGTGGGTTTTGGGCCAAATTGGAAAGGTGTTGGGCTGCAACACAAACGAGGCCTTCTCGGTCTCTCGGTTAACCGTTGGAGTATCAAACGAAGTCCAAATGTACGAAACTTGACAGGCGGTCTACCGGTAGTAAACCAAGGCTCATGACAAGTCTCGGTCCAATCCGGAAATGTTTAACCCCACACACGAAAAGAGGTAGAAAGGGGACCGGGTGACATAGGAGCGCCGGATTGCAAAACGGACAACGGGAAAATGCTCGGATGCATGAGACGAACATGTATGCAAATGAAATGCACATGATGACATGATATGCAATGCATGACACGCAAGCAATGACAAGGCAACAACAACGAATAACTAGAGGACACCTGGCACATCGGTCTCGGGGCGTTACAAGGGTCTATTTGATATTGGCCCGGTACCTGGCAATAGCTCTATCAAAAACTCAATGTCTCGATCCGGTGGCATGCCTGGTAACTCCTCTGGAAAAACATCTGGGTAATCCTTCACTACAGGCACTTCCTCCTGAACAACTCCTGTGAGGGTATTTACTTGGCTCCTCCTAGGCGCATGCCTAGATACATACTTGATCCTTTTTCCCTCCGGGTGGTGAGTGATAACCCACAAGTATAGGGGATCGCAACAGTTTTCGAGGGTAGAGTATTCAACCCAAATTTATTGATTCGACACAAGGGGAGCCAAAGAATATTCTCAAGTATTAGCAGCTGAGTTGTCAATTCAACCACACCTGGAAACTTAATATCTGCAGCAAAGTGTTTAGTAGCAAAGTAATATGATAGTAGTGGTAACGGTAGCAAAGGATAACAGTAGTAAAAGTATGTTTTTGGTATTTTGTATGATGATAGCAATAGCAACGGGAAAAGTAAATAAGCGAAGAACAATATATGGAAAGCTCGTAGGCAATGGATCAGTGATGGAGAATTATGCCGGATGCGGTTCATCATGTAACAGTCATAACCTAGGGTGACACAGAACTAGCTCCAGTTCATTGATATAATGTAGGCATGTATTCCGAATATAGTCATACGTGCTTATGGAAAAGAACTTGCATGACATCTTTTGTCCTACCCTCCCGTGGCAGCGGGGTCCTTACGGAAACTAAGGGATATTAAGGCCTCCTTTTAATAGAGGAACAAAGCATTAACACATAGTGAATACATGAACTCCTCAAACTACGGTCATCACCGGTAAGTATCCCGATTATTGTCACTTCGGGGTTAACGGATCATAACACATAATAGGTGACTATAGACTTGCAAGATAGGATCAAGAACACTCATATTTGATGAAAACATAATAGGTTCAGATCTGAAATCATGGCACTCGGGCCCTAGTGACAAGCATTAAGCATAGCAAAGTCATAGCAACATCAATCTCAGAACATAGTGGATACTAGGGATAAAACCCTAACATAATAGGTTCAGATCTGAAACCATGGCACTCGGGCCCTAGTGACAAGCATTAAGCATAGCAAAGTCATAGCAACATCAATCTCAGAACATAGTGGATACTAGGGATCAAACCCTAACAAAGCTAACTCGATTACATGATAGATCCCATCCAACCCATCACCGTCCAGCAAGCCTACGATCGAATTACCCACGCACGGCGGTGAGCGTCATGAAATTGGTGATGGAGGATGGTTGATGATGACGATGGCGACGGATTCCCCTCTCCGGAGCCCCGAACGGACTCCAGATCAGCCCTCCCGAGAGGTTTTAGGGCTTGGCGGTGCCTCCGTATCGTAAAACGCGATGAATTCTTCTTCCTGATTTTTTTCTCCCCGAAACACAATATATAGAGTTGGAGTTGGAGTCGGAGAGGCACCAGGGGGCCCACGAGGTAGGGGGCGCGCCCCCCACCCTCATGGACAGGTGGTGGGCCCCCTGGCCTTCATCTTTTGCAGGTATTTTTTATATTTTCCAAAAAGTTGCTCCGTGAAGTTTCAGGTCATTCCGAGAACGTATGTTTCTGCACATAAATAGCACCATGGTAATTCTGCTGAAAACATCGTCAGTCCGGGTTAGTTCCATTCAAATCATGCAAGTTAGAGTCCAAAACAAGGGCAAAAATGTTTGGAAAAGTAGATACGATAGAGACGTATCAACTCCCCCAAGCTTAAAACTTTGCTTGTCCTCAAGCAATTCAGTTGACAAACTGAAAGTGATAAAGAAAAACTTTTACAAACTCTATTTGCTCTTGTTGTTGTAAATATGTAAAGCCAGCATTCAAGTTTTCAGCAAAGATTATAACTAACCACATTCACAATAACGCTTAGGTCTCAAGTTTACTCATATCGATAGCATAATCAACTAGCGAGCAATAATAATAAATCTCGGATGACAACACTTTCTCAAAACAATCATAATATGATATAACAAGATGGTATCTCGCTAGCCCTTTCTGAGACCGCAAAACATAAATGCAGAGCACCTTTAAAGACCAAGGACTGACTAGACATTGTAATTCATGGTAAAAGAGATCAAGTCAAGTCATACTCAATGTAAACTAACAATAATGAATGCAAATGACAACGGTGCTCTCCAACTAGTGCTTTTTAATAAGAGGATGATGACTCAGCATAAAAGTAAATAGATAGGCCCTTCGCAGAGGGAAGCGGGGATTTGTAGAGGTGCCAGAGCTCGGTTTTGAAACAGAGGTGAATAATATTTTGAGCGGTATCCTTTCATTGTCAACATAACAATCAAGAGATGGCGATATCTTCCATGCTACACACATTATAGGCGGTTCCCAAACAGAATGGTAAAGTTTATACTCCCCCTTCCACCAACAAGCATCAATCCATGGCTTGCTTGAAACAACGAGTGCGTACAACTAATAAGAGTCCTAGGGGGAGTTTTGTTTGCAATTATTTTGATTTAGTTTGCATAAAGCATGGGACTGGGCATCCCGGTGACCAGCCATTTATCTCGTGAGTGAGGAGCGGAGTCCACTCCTCTTGAGAATAACCCGCCTAACATGGAAGATACAGACAGCCCTGTTGATACATGAGCTATTCGAGCATACAAAACAAGATATTTATTTGAAGGTTTAGAGTTTGGCACATACAAATTTACTTGGAACGGCAGGTAGATACCGTATATAGGTAGGTATAGTGGACTCATGTGGAATAACTTTGGGGTTTAAGGGATTGGATGCACAAGCAGTATTCCTACTTAGTACAAGTGAAGGCTAGCAAAAGACTGGGGAGCGACCAGCTAGAGAGCGACAACAGTCATGAACATGCATTAAAATTAATCAACACCGAATGCAAGCATGAGTAGGATATAATCCACCATGAACATAAATATCGTGAAGGCTATGTTGATTTTGTTTCAACTACATGCATGAACATGCGCCAAGTCAAGTCACTTAAATCATTCAGAGGAGGATACCACCCTATCATACCACATCATAACCATCTCAATAGCATGTTGGCACGCAAGGTAAACCATTATGACTCATAGCTAATCAAGCATGGCACAAGGAACTATGATCTCTAGTTGTCATTGCAAACATGTTTATTCATAATAGGCTGAATCAGGAACGATGAACTAATCATATTTACAAAAACAAAAGAGGTCGAGTTCATACCAGCTTTTCTCATCTCAGTCAGTCCATCATATATCGTCATAATTGCCTTTCACTTGCACAACCAAATGATGTGAATAATAATAATAATAGTGCACGTACATTGGACTAAGCTGGAATCTGCAAGAATTCAATAAACAGGAGAAGACAAGGCAATATGGGCTCTTTTGTCAGATCAACAATAATGCATATAAGATCCACTTTAACAATTTAATTATGGTCTTCTCCTATCGACTCCCAAAGAAAAGAAAAGAAAAGAAAAGAAATAAAACTATTTACACGGGAAAGCTCCCAACAAGTAAAAGAGGAATAGGAAATCTTTTTGGGTTTTCTTTTTAGTTACTACTATAAGCATGGAAATTAAAACTAGCTAAAAGCTACAACTTATTTTTTTGGTTTTTCTTAAGGTTTATTAAACACACAAGAAGAAAGCATAAAAAGGAAATAAACTAGCATGGATGATACAATGAAAAAGTATGAGCACCGACATCTAGCAATGAGTGTGGGAGCATAAATGTAATGTCGGTGAGAAATACGTAATCCCCCAAGCTTAGGCTTTTGGCCTAAGTTGGTCTATGGCCACGGTTGGCCTGGCGGATATCCATAATAATAGTTGGGGTCGTACTGCGAAGAAGAAGACTCCGATTGCCACTGGTTGGCAATCATCTCCGGATCCCATTGGTAATTAGACTGTCGCGGAGGATCAACTTGTGGTTCCGCCTCTGGCTCTGTGGCTGATGTAGGGTTCCAGTAGGCGTGAATGTCCTTTGGCGAGACGAGGTACTTGCCTGAAGATAAATCAAACAAGGAAGGCGCAGGCAAGGTGATAGTCTCAGGATGATGTTTATCAAAGAAAAGTTTGTATTTCAGCTCCCCTTCCCTATTCTTTATAATAAAATCATGTGCTACCATACTCTTATAATCTAAATAAACACGAGGCAGCAATTTTTCTTCTTTTTCATAGTGCCTAATAGGTATATCATAATGTGCAGCAAGGCTTGAAGCATAAATACCACCAAAGATGGGTCCTTTTGTACGGTTAAGACTTAACCATTTAGCAATAATACCGCCCATACTAACAGAGTTATCAGCATATAAACCGTGGAACAGAATAAAAATATCAGGAACACTAAGGTTTCCACAGTTTCCGCGACCAATTAAGCAACGACTAGCAAATATTGCAAAGTAGCGTAAAACAGGAAAATGTATGCTAGTGATTCGTGCATCGGAAACCTTCCTAGTTTCCCCTACAGTGATAGTATCAATAAAACCTTCCACATCCTTGCAATGTAGTTCCTCTAAACTTCCCTCAAAAGGGATCAAACAAACCCGACAAAAATCATAAAGTGACATCTTCTTAACCACATCATATAAATGAAACTCTACTGAAGGAGGTGATTCCCTAGGATAATAGTAGAAGTTTTGCACAAAAGTATTGGTGAGTAAGAGATACTGTTCGCGTTGGTCGTGGAGGAAGTTGGTGAGGCCTGCATTCTTTGCCAATTCATAAAAATCCTCATAAATCCCGGTTGCTCTCAGGAATTCATCGGAGTGCCATTCACACGGCCTAACCTCCACGATGCGAGGCAAATTATATTTAGGCTTTTGTGCCTCTTCATTTTGCTTTTCCCTTGAGATTCGGCTCGATGAGCCCCTCAAAAATCTCTTTATAATTTTCTGAAAAATTATGAAATTTTTAGTAACTTCAAAATAAAAGTAAACCAAACTCAATAATATTGATAGCAACTACTCCTACAAGTGCCTAGAGCCTATATCATGCATCAAAACTACTTTTGACCATATAAATTTGACATGCAAGCTCAAGAACAGGGTCACCTAAGCAGCAAAAATTTGCAATGAATAAAGCACTAGAACAAAAACTAATTGGACCAATGGAGGAGTCACATACCAAGGAACAATCTCCCCAAGAAGTTTTGTGAGAGATGCTTTGAGCAAGGAGATCGAAAATGGCAGCAAAACGAGCTTGGACTCGGATTTGAGCTGGATATTCGTGTTTGAGGGAGGAAGGAGTGTGTGGGTGAAAGGATAAGTGGAGGGGGGCCACCGTGGGCCCATGAGGCAGGGGGCGCGCCCAGGGGGTAGGGCACGCCCTCCACCCTCGTGGGCAGGTGGTTGACCCCCCTGCTGTGTTCTCAGTGCCAAATATTCTCAAATATTCTGAAAAAAAATCATATTTAAATTTCAAGGCATTTGGGGAACTTTTATTTTCGAGGTATTATTATATTGCACGGATAATCAGATAACAGACGGAAAAATATTTATTTTTATTTTATTTAATATAAATAATAGAAAGTAAAAGGAGGGTACAGAAGGTTGTGTCTTCTAGTTTCATCCATCTCATGATCATCGAAAGGAATCCACTAACAAGGTTGATCAAGTCTTGTTAACGAACTCATTCGAATAACATGGAACCGGAGAAATTTCAAATAACACCATGTTACCTCAACGGGGATATGCACATCCCCAATAATAAGAATATTATATTTCTTCTTGACAGTAGGAATGGGAAATTCAAAACCTCCAAATATAATCGATGGAATTTTTCCAATAGAGTTGATACTCTGAACTTGAGGTTGTTTCCTCGGAAAGTGTACCGTGTGCTCATTACCATTAACATGAAAAGTGACATTGCCTTTAGTGCAATCAATAACAGCTCCTGCAGTATTCAAAAAGGGTCTTCCAAGAATAATAGACGTACTATCATCCTCGGGAATATCAAGAATAACAAAGTCCGTTAAAATAGTAACATTTGCAACTACAACAGGCACATCCTCACAAATACCGACATGTATAGCAGTTGATTTATCAGCCATTTGCAAAGATATTTCAGTAGGTGTCAACTTATTCAAATCAAGTCTACAATATAAAGAGAGAGGCATAACACTAACATCGGCTCCAAGATCACATAAAGCAGTTTTGACATAGTTTCTTTTAATGGAGCATGGTATAGTGGATACACCTGGATCTCCAAGTTTCTTTGGTATTCCACCCTTAAAAGTATAATTAGCAAGCATGGTGGAAATTTCAGCTTCTGGTATCTTTCTTTTATTTGTAATTATATCTTTCATGTACTTAGCATAAGGATTGGTTTTGAGCATATCAGTTAATCGCATACGCAAAAAGATAGGTCTAATCATTTCAGCAAAGCGCTCAAAATCCTCATCATCCTTTTTCTTGGATGGTTTAGGAGGAAAAGGCATGGGTTTCTGAACCCATGGTTCTCTTTCTTTACCATGTTTCCTAGCAACAGTCTTTCTTATCATAACGTTGATTCTTTGATTGTGGGTTATCAAGATCAACAACAGGTTCAATTTCTATATCATTATCATTAATAGGTTGAGCATCATCATGAACATTATTATTAACATTATCACTAGTTTCAGGTTCATTACCAGATTGTGTTTAAGCATCAAAAATAGAAATATCATTTGGATTCTCAGGTGTTTCAGTAACAGGTTCACTAGAAGCATGCAAAGTCCTATCATTTTTCTTTTTCTTCTTTTTAGACAAACTAGGTACATCTATATTATTTCTCTGAGAATCTTGCTCAATTCTCTTAGGATGGCCTTCAGGATACAAAGGTTCCTGAGTCATTCTACCACCTCTAGTCATAACTCTAACAGCATTATCATTATCCTTACTATTCAATTCATTGAGCAAATCATTTTGAGCCTTAAGTACTTGTTCTACTTGAGTGGTAACCATAGAAGCATGTTTACTAATAAGTTTAAGTTCACCTTTAACATTAGCCATATAATCACCCAAGTGTTCAAGCATATTTGAATTGTATTTCAATTGTCTACCAAAATAAGCATTAAAGTATTCTTGCTTAGCCATAAATTTATCAAACTCATCTAAGCATGGGCTAGCAAACTTAGTAAATGGGATTTCAGCTTTATCATATCTATAGAGAGAATTTACCTTTACTACCTGTGTCGGGTTATCAAGACCATGAGTTTCTTCAATAGGTAAAGGATTAAGATCATATGTTTCTTCAACAGGCGGTAAATTAAGACCATGTATTTCTTCAATAGGAGGTAAATTCTTAACATCTTCAGCTTTAATACCTTTTTCTTTCATAGATTTCTTTGCCTCTTGCATATCTTCAGGACTGAGAAATAGAATACCCCTCTTCTTCGGAGTTGGTTTAGGAATAGGCTCAGGAATTGGCTCCGGAGGTGTCCAATTATTTTCATTTGTCAACATATTATTCAATAGAATTTCAGATTCATCCGGTGTTCTTTCCCTGAAAAAGGAACCAGCACAACTATTCAGGTAATCTCTGGAAGCATCCAACTATAAAAGATATCAAGTATTTCATTTTTCTTAAGAGGATGATCAGGCAAAGCATTAAGTAATTGGAGAAGCCTCCCCCAAGCTTGTGGGAGACTCTCTTCTTAAATTTGCACAAAATTAAATATCCCTTAAAGCAGCTTGTTTCTTATGAGCAGGGAAATATTTAGCAGAGAAGTAATAAATCATATCCTAGGGACTACGCACACAACCAGGATCAAGAGAATTAAACCATATCTTAATATCACCTTTTAATGAGAACGGAAATATTTTAAGGATATAAAAGTAACGAGTTCTCTCATCTTTAGTGAACAAGGTGGCTATATCATTCAGTTTAGTAAGATGTGCCACGACAGTTTCAGATTCATAACCATGAAAAGGATCAGATTCAACTAAAGTAATTATATCAGGATCAATAGAGAATTCATAATCCTTATCAGTAACACAGATAGGTGAAGTAGCAAAAGCAGGGTCAGGTTTCATTCTAGCATTTAGAGATTGCTTATTCCATTTAGCTAATAACCTTTTGAGTTCATATCTATCTTTGCAAGCTAAAATAGCTAAAGAAGCTTCTTGATCAAAAACATAACCCTTAGGAATAACAAGTGATTCTTCATCATCACTTTCATCAGTATCATTAGATTCAATATTTTCAATTTCTCTAGACCTGGCAAGTTGTTCATCAAGAAAATCACCAATGGCACAGTAGTATCAAGCATAGAAGTAGTTTCATCATAAGTATCATGCATAGCAGAAGTGGCATCATCAATAACATGCGACATATCAGAACGAATAGCAGAAGCAAGTGTAGGTGTCGCAAGCTTACTCAAAACAGAAGGTGAATCAAGTGCAGAGCTAGATGGCAGTTCCTTACCTCCCCTCGTAGTTGAGGGATAGATCTTGGTTTTTGGATCTCTCAAGTTCTTCATAATGATAAGCAGATATATATATCCCAAGTGACTCAAAGAATAGATCTATGCTCCCCGGCAACGGTGCCAGAAAATAGTCTTGATAACCCACAAGTATAGGGGATCGCAACAGTTTTCGATGGTAGAGTATTCAACCCAAATTTATTGATTCGACACAAGGGGAGCCAAAGAATATTCTCAAGTATTAGCAGCTGAGTTGTCAATTCAACCACACCTGAAAACTTAATATCTGCAGCAAAGTGTTTAGTAGCAAAGTAATATGATAGTAGTGGTAACGGTAGCAAAGGATAACAGTAGTAAAAGTAATGTTTTTGGTATTTTGTAGTGATGATAGCAATAGCAACGGGAAAGTAAATAAGGGAAGAACAATATATGGAAAGCTCGTAGGTAATGAATCAGTGATGGATAATTATGCCGGATGCGGTTCATCATGTAACAGCCATAACCTAGGGTGACACAGAACTAGCTCCAGTTCATTGATATAATGTAGGCATGTATTCCGAACATAGTCATACGTGCTTATAGAAAAGAACTTGCATGACATCTTTTGTCCTACCCTCCCGTGGCAGCGGGGTCCTTACGGAAACCAAGGGATATTAAGGCCTCCTTTTAATAGAGAACCGGAACAAAGCATTAACACATAGTGAATACATGAACTCCTCAAACTACGGTCATCACCGGTAAGTATCCCGATTATTGTCACTTCGGGGTTAACGGATCATAACACATAATAGGTGACTATAGACTTGCAAGATAGGATCAAGAACACTCATATATTGATGAAAACATAATAGGTTCAGATCTGAAATCATGGCACTCGGGCCCTAGTGACAAGCATTAAGCATAGCAAAGTCATAGCAACATCAATCTCAGAACATAGTGGATACTAGGAATCAAACCCTAACAAAACTAACTCGATTACATGATAGATCCCATCCAACCCATCACCGTCCAGCAAGCCTACGATGGAATTACTCACGCACGGCGGTGAGCATCATGAAATTGGTGATGGAGGATGGTTGATGATGATGATGGCGACGGATTCCCCTCTCCGGAGCCCCGAACAGACTCCAGATCAGCCCTCCCGAGAGGTTTTAGGGCTTGGCGGCGGCTCTGTATCATAAAATGCGATGAATTCTTCTTCGTGATTTTTTTCTCCCCGAAACACAATATATAGAGTTGGAGTTGGAGTCGGAGAGGCACCAGGGGGCCCATGAGGTAGGGGGGTGCGCCCCCCACCCTCGTGGACAGGTGGTGGGCCCCCTGGCCTTCATCTTTTGCAGGTATTTTTTATATTTTCCAAAAAGTTGCTCCGTGAAGTTTCAGGTCATTCCGAGAATGTTTGTTTCTGCACATAAATAACACCATGGCAATTCTATTGAAAACACGTCAGTCCGGGTTAGTTCCATTCAAATCATGCAAGTTAGAGTCCAAAACAAGGGCAAAAGTGTTTGGAAAATTAGATACGACGGAGACATATCAGTGAGCAAAATTGACTTACTCGCGCAATCTATGTTTCCCCCATACAACGATAGCCAAACCATTCCCGGTATCACATCCAATCCTTGTGACTCCAAATTATCAAGGCTGAGGGGAAAACATGGCTTCCAATGGCTAATGGCATCTGAAAACATCCACTGCTTGCCATATACTCATCTCCGGGTGAGGTTACTAGCATAGGTGTCCTAAGAACTTTAGTGGGCAGTTTATACTTATCCACAAATCCCCTTGATATGTATGAATGCGATGCACCAGTATCAAAAAGAACGATTGCAGTAAACGACTTAACCAAAAACTTACCGATAACGGCATCAGGCTGCTCCTCAACCTCCTCCATGTTCATGTGGTTCACTTGTCCCCTGTTGAAAGGGTTGGGCTTCTTCCCAGCGCTTCCATTGCCATTTCCATTCTTCGCTTCAGGGCACTCAGTGGCGTAATGTCCAGTCTTCCCGCACTTGAAACAAGTAATGTGACTTAGGTCCTTCTTGGCGGGTGTGGCTGGGTTAGAGCGGTTCTGATTACTACCTGCTCCGTTCCCGTTTCCATTCTTGGGGCCACTGTAGTTGTGAGAACTCCCTCCATTTTGGTTGTGACCTCCATGGTTATGGACAAGTCCTCCCGAGTTCGAGGTTAATCGAGGCTTCTGCTGAGCTCCTGAGTTGTACCTTCTTTGTCCATACTTCCTTTTGTGGCTCTCAATTTGTTGTTGCTTCCCTTCAATCATAAGAGCCTTGTCTACCAACTCCTGGTAGTTGTTGAATGTTGCCACCATCAACTGCATGCTCATCTCATCATTCAGACCTTCCATAAACTTCTCCTGCTTTGCGGCATCTGTGGCCACATCATCAGGAGCATAACAAGATAGCTTACTAAATTCATCCATGTACTGCCCGACAGTATGGTTCCCTTGGTGTAAGTTGCGAAACTCACGCTTCTTCATGCTCATAGCTCCAGTTGAGACATGGGTTGTGCGGAATGCTTGCTGAAACTGATCCCATGTAACAGTGGCTATAGGATAGGTGATAGTGTAATTCTCCCACCATGAGGCTGTTGGTCCATCCAACTTATGTGCGGAAAATCACACCTTCTCAGCATCTGTGCATCCTACAGTGGTTAACTCCCTTCCAATCGTGTGGAGCCAATCATCTGCCACTATCGGCTCGGTGCTACTGGAGAACACCGGTGGCTGCAACCTCAGAAAACGGGCTAAGTTGTCAACTGGTGGTGGTGGCGGTGGGTTGTTGTTGTTGTTGTTGCCTTGGTTCTGAGCTAACAACTATATCAGTGTATTCTGCTGCTGGATCAACTGAGTGAGCTCCGGCGGAAAGGTAAATTCGGGGTCACGTCTCGGAGGCATCTGAGGGTTTAGAGGGAAGAGAAGTAGAATAGAATGAGGTCTAGTGAGGAAAACACTACCCGTATGCACATGAGACAAACACGATCATATCACTCAATCAATCAAGCAAGGGCATACAAATCGATCTAACTATCGTTACAAAAGTGCTCAGACTACACTATATACATGGTAGACTACTACTACTATTGTTTTGGTGGTCATCTAGAAATTTTGATCAGTGGAAGACTCCATGATGTCTGCTCCAGCTTCGTCTTCAAAATCATCATCACTACTATCCGGGTCAGAATCGGTGTCGTCGATGATGATGTAGTCTTCAGAACAAATCTCCTTAGGTTCATCGTCTTCTCCTCCTGGCGCGGGGTCTCCCATGAATACTCCTAGCTTCCTTGTCAGATCGTCATTCGTCTCCACTAGTATCGTCATCTCCTCCTCGTATCCATGGCATGTAGACTTGAGTTCTTCTTCAAGCTCGGTGATCCTTGTCATTGCCTTCTTCAAATCTATCATGCCTGCGCACATCTGATTCTCCTGGCGACGAATGTGCTGGTTTAACTCCTGGATGAAAGCTGCGATTGATCTATCCTTCCTGGTGTTGATCATCTCCCATTGCTCATCTCGGCGCCCACAAATCTGGTAGATAGTATCCTTAAGCTCCTTATGGTAAACTTCTCCAATGCGTCCCATGGTGATGTGGGCTGCCATACTCTTTCCTAGACTCCAGGTTGGTGCATCAAAGGAAAACTCTATGGGCTTAGTGACTGGCGGGAATGTCCTTCCTGGAACTTGAACTTGAATCATCCAGCGCTCCTCTTCTGGTAAAGTGGCGTTGTAAGTCTCGGTGAAGCTTGGTATTCCAATGTTCAGGTACTTAGTGACTTTCTTCAAGTGTCGTCCAAAAGGTGCTTCTTCATCCGGTTGTGCAAACTTGTTCCTTGCGTCCGCCATCCTAAAGAGTAGAAAATGGAGAGGAGTCAGAAATGAGAAGAGAGTAGTGATCTAAGGCTTTAGCTTAGTGGTCGTGTCCTACACTCGGCGTGTGCTCTGATACCATCTTGTAGTGACTCGACCTCAAACGGTCAAGTCTCTGTGCTTTAGTGTCATCCCTGGATCGGTAATGCTGACACACACAGTACTCGAAGGATTTATAACAGAGTAGCAATCACACACTTATTACATCGAATGTCTCCAAAAGAGAACTTATCACAATAAATATGGCTTAAGGCCATCTAATACGATAACAGCGGAAGGCTTGGAAGATAAAGTGAGTCCATCAACTCCAACGGCATAGCTGAGCTGCACGACAACGACCTAGTGAACCTTACTTCTCATCTGAAAAGTCTGCAACGTGATATGTTGCAGCCCGAAAACGGGTCAGCACATGGAATATGCTGGCAATGTAACACAGTAGAGCAATGAACAGAAATAATGCCAACACTATATGGATATTTGGCTGGTGGAGGTTGTATGGTTATAATGTTTTTGCGAAAAGCCAACTTTTTCCTACAACGAAGGAATAAGTTTTATTTTAACTATCATGGTAGTTGAAACAGCACTGAGAAGGTTCCTCCAACTCAATCCCAATTGAAGTAGTTCATTAACCAAACAAATTAATTTAGAGTGATGAGATACAATAGGAAAATCCAAGTACTATATACTCAAGATGTCCATAACCGGGGACATGGCTAACCATGATTAGATTGTACACTCAGCAGAGGTTTATGCACTTTTCCCCATAAGACTCGATCTCCTCCGTTGGATTTCTCGCACTACATGATGTTTGAGAAACGGATGACCGAGACACAGTCTTTCAGAAGCATTTACTCTTTACTCTGGGTGGACAGTTACACCTACTTTCCCTCTACATCTGCTAGCCCACCACTGAAAGAGGTCACACAACTTACTCCTACTATGCCAGAGCCCATAATGGCTTGTGGATGCACACGGAAGTTTCTAGAATGAATAATTCTTAAGATCCCTTTGAGCCTGGGTGGCGGGTCATAGGATGATCACACGGGTACTCCGGGATATCCTAGGACAACACTGGATTCTCCAGGTGCCCAAAGAAGCAATCCACCCAGATGTGTATTAAAGTTGCCACCTTAAGTTGAACCATTAAAGAACAATCTCACATCTGCATGGATACACTCAAACCCAAACCATGTCTACGAGCATAGCATAGCAATATAAGCAACATAGAGGTAACTCCCGAGGGTTTGATAATAAAACAGGTAATAGGTTCTGCCTCATCATCTACTTCCCAAACCCACAAGTTAATCACATCCTAATCATGCAGTGTTTGAGGATTGGAACTAATGCATAAAAAACTGGGTAATAAAGGGGTATGATCAAAGTGTTACTTGCCTTGCTGATGATCCGTGAAACCTAGAGACTCGTAGTAGCACGCTTCGCACTCCGGGTGTTCTATCGCAGACAAACAATAGAATACATAAGCAATCAAACAAAGATGCATGAGTAAAACTCAAATAATAAGATCTAACCAGAAAGTTCAACTTAAGAACTCTGGTTTGCAAAAAGAATCAAATCAAACGGAGCAACGAAACACAAACTGCGAAAGAAATAAGATCCGATTACTAATCTGGACTAAAGTCAAATTTTACAGTACCAGAATCTTGTTCAAGTTGGTTAAATGTAAAGAGGGCTTCGAGATGAAGATAAACGAGCGAAAAGAAAAACTAAAACGAAAATCGAATCAAAAATCACGATCGAAAATAATCGCGAAAAACCCGAGAAAAAGAAAAACGGACGAACATGCTAACTAACGAACGTTCGTTGTCTGTGACTAATGGGCGAAAACCGTTCGTTAAAACAAACGTACGGACGAACGTCCGCTGAATAAACTAAACCGAGAAAACCAACGAATCGGTATAAAAAACGTAACTAGGGTTATTTTTAAAAAAAACGGCCGTTTTTACCTAAACTGAAAAAAAACCGAATGGCGAGATTCGAACTCTTGCGCGGCTCCGGCGGCTTCCGGTGAGCGGGCGGCGGCATGGGCGACGGCGGGGTGCAGCGCGGAGCGATGGAGGGCGGCGCGGCAGGGCTTGGCGGCGGCGAGCGGTGGCGGGCTGGCGGCGCGGCTTGCGGGGGCTGGCGGCTGTGGCGGCTTGGGGCTCCAAGGGGGGGGGGCCGGTCCGGCTTTTAAATGGGGAGGGGAGGCGGCTTGCGGGAGGGGGCAAGGCCATGGCAGCGGCGGCTCGGACTCCCTCGAGGAGTCCGGCTCGGAGACGACGGCGGCGCGGGGCTGGCTAGGCCAGCTGGGCCACGACCCAGTTCGGTCAGGCGGGCTTCCTCTTTTTTTAACATATTCCACCGAAAAGAAATCCTAGAAAAAAATCTAAAAAAATACCAAAACAAATTTTCACCGTCTAAATAGAATATTTAGAACAAGGTGAACATTTTCTTGGCCTAAAATGCAATTTTTGAAAATGCATATTTTTTCCTATGCAAATAAAAATAGCAATAAAATCAAAAGGTTGATTTTAATATTTTTCCTCCAATATTTCATTTATTTTGGAGAAGTCATATTATCTCCTCTCATACATTTTAATATGAAATATTTTCGGAGAGAAAAATAATAAAACAACTGATCCTCGTTTCGATATTTGATAAAATTCAAATATGAAAACCGTGAAATCCCCAACTCTCTCCGAGGGTCCTTGAGTTGCTTAGAATTTCGAGGATCACAAAATGAAAAGCAAATAAAATATGATATGCATGAATGACCTACGTATAACATTCCAAATTGAAAATTTGGGATGTTACAAACCTACCCCCTTAAGATGAATCTCGCCCTCGAGATTCGGGTTGGCTAGGAAATAGGTGTGGGTGGTCTTTGCGAAGATCATCCTCTCGTTCCCAGGTGGCTTCATCCTCGGTATGGTGGCTCCACCGAACTTTGCAAAATTTGATAACCTTGCTACAAGTAACTCGGCTAGCAAACTCTAGAATCTTGATTGGCTTCTCCTCATACGTCAAATCACTGTCCAATTGAATTGCTTCCAGGGGCACTATATCTCTCAGAGGAATGTCGGCCATCTCCGCATGACACTTCTTCAACTGGGAAACATGAAACACATCATGTACTCCTGACAGTCCTTCGGGTAACTCCAACTTGTAGGCAACTTCTCCCATGCATTCCACGGTCCCACAAATCTCGGGGCTAATTTCCCCTTAACACCAAAACGTTTAACACCTCGAAGAGGTGACACTCGCAGATACGCTCTGTCTCCAATTTCATAGACTACCTCCTTGCGTTTTGAATCTGCATAACTCTTCTGTCGAGACTGAGCTACCTTCAGTCTATCTCGAATTAGTTTAACCTTCTCTTCGGATTCCTTAATCAAATCTGGTCCAAACAACTGGCGGTCTCCAACTTCATCCCACATCAATGGTGTTCAGCATCTTCTCCCATACAATGCTTCGAATGGTGCCATCTTCAAACTGGCCTGGTAGCTGTTGTTGTATGAGAACTCTGCGTAGGGCAAATTATCGTCCCAACTAGATCTGTAGTCTAATGCACAAGCTCTCAACATGTCCTCCAGAATCTGATTAACTCTCTTAGTCTGTCCATCTGTCTGCGGATGAAAAGCTGTACTGAACTCCAGTCTGGTACCCAAGGTCAGGTGCAACCGATGCCAAAATTTTGAAGTAAACTGTGTTCCTCTATCTGACACGATGGTCCTCGGAACTCCATGCAGACATACGATCCTGGTCATGTATATCTTGGCCAACTTCACACTTGTATACGTGGTTTTTACAGGGATAAAGTGAGCCACTTTCGTCAAGTGATCAACTACTACCCATATATAATCATATCCTGATTTGGTCCCGGGCAATCCGGTGATAAAATCCATGCCAAGCTTATCCCACTTCCATTCGGGTATCGGCATAGGCTGTAGCAATCCTGCTGGCTTCTGATGTTCTGCTTTCACTCTCTGACGTACATTCCAAATTGAAAATTTGGGATGTTACACCAGGATGTGTTCGGCTAGACCGAGCTACGTTAAGGTTTCCTCGACATACATCTTAAAATGCACTACCTAGTCTTACTTGGGGGCTTCTTTCACCAAGCTGATAAATATATCTTTTTGTGCATATATTCGTTCTCGTCATGTTTGCACCCTTCTAGTGTCATTTTTAAGCCACTATATGCATCAATTTGACTTAAGATTTGGCCAAGCTGGGTTGCCTTGCTCCTATGCTTACCCCTACATTCCCGATTGTTCGGCTAGGGGGTAAAGGGAGCACCTCTGCGATTGTTACATCCGGATCACCCAGGTACGTACCTTAGACGGGTGAAGCCGAAAGCTAGCATTCTTAAGAAAATAATTTATCGGCCACGAGGGAAGTGGAAATAATTGGTGATCATCACCAAAAACCGAGGTTATTTTCCCGAGGTAACCATAACTTGCATAGCACGGGTATTCGGTTACAACGTCTATGGTCAACATGACAACCCAAAGAAAGGAACCCATGGAGGAACTATTTTATTCGGAAGATGTTTATTACGTTAAACAGTAATATAACATGACCCCCGAGCGCATTTTGTTTGTTTGCACCGAATGGTCGGATTGCCTAGTTCTCCGAAATGATTTCCTGGTGATTCCAGGTCACATAGTAAGAAACACTCCTTGGCCAATGGCGGGACAGGCAGAAGCTGATGGCCGGTTAAGACAATGTTTAAAGCACGGTTGGAGAATATATTATGTAAAGTACATGGATACATGGAATCAAATACCCAGTTCTCGGTCGAGGTCGTCTATTCCTGAGAAAACTGAGCATCAGGCATCACTTGGTCATACACCAAGTGTAGTGGCAGTTCCTGCCCGTCCGGTCCTACTGGCCCAACTCGAGTTAGATGCTCTAGGTCAAGTTTGGTAAAGTGGGTCTTAACCATCTCCCATGCCTCCCACGCTCCTTCTCGACAGGCCGACATATTCCATAGCTCAAAGCGACGCTGAGCTCCTTTAAAACGGTTAGCTTCCGGAAGCGTCTTGTTCGGCCACAATGCCTTAACCTGGCTCTTCATAGCTTTCCAAGCTCACCCGTGCACAATGGACAATTCCTTTAGCAGGTTCCCTCCGAATGAGATGGCCTCTTCCTCGGGACGACCGGTAAGGAGACCTAGCAAGAGACGTGGCATGTATCTTACATTTGCATAATACACGTCCTTTACTTAATCACAAGTTAAAATTTCACTCACCGAACATGCCACCTTTCCGAGGTTCTCCTCGTAGGCTTGTGCCAGATGAGTTTTTAAACTCTCAATTTCTTTGGCTTGCCGCTAGTTTTCCGCCTTAAGCTTGTTCTTTTCCTCATGGCTTCGGGTCAGTACCCGGCGGCCGGCTTCGTGCTGCGATTTGGCGTACCTTTGAGATTCTCTGGCAGCGTCCAAATCCTTCTGCAGTTGACTTATGGACTCGGCTGCTACAAGGCAATATTCCATTAGAAAAGTTGCCCCAAGCAATTCTGCATGTTAAATCTTTTACTCATCATGGGCTTCCATGGTGAATTTCTTGACCTCCTCGAGTTCGGCCTTCATAGATGCCAACTATGTTCGGCTTAGCTCAAGGTCCTCGGATATTTTTTTGTTTTGTTCCCTAGAGTCCTACACCATGTCGCAACAATATGCAGATTTAGACCCTTAACTCGGTCGTCCCAACCAAATTAAGGCTTGGGGGCTACTGGGTTAGGATTTGTGTTCAGTTGTCAAAACCAATCACTTACCTGCAAGTTGGTTGACATAAGGTTTGCGGCTCCCTCAAGTCCTGCTCAGGCGGCTCCGATATATGCATCTACCGAATTAAGAGAATTAAACTCTTGTTCAGAAAATGCGGGGTGACGTAGTGAGTCGTTACGCCGCCGGTGATTCATCACACTTTCGACTTCGAAGTTGGTGACTGATACGTCTCCATTGTATCTATAATTTTTGATTGTTCCATGCCAATATTATACAACTTTCATATACTTTTGGCAACTTTTTATACTATTTTTGGGACTAAAATATTGATCCAGTGCCTAGTGCCAGTTCCTGTTTGTTGCATGTTTTTTGTTTCACAGAAAATCCATATCAAACGGAGTCCAAACGGGATAAAAATTGATGGAGATTTTTTTTGGAATATATGTGATTTTGGGGAAGAAGAATCAACGTGAGAGATTGCCCGAGGGGGCCACGAGGTAGGGGGCGCGCCCTGGGCCCTCGTGGCCACCCCGTAAGGCGGTTGGTGTCCTTCTTTCACCGCAAGAAAGCCAATATCCGGATAAAAATCGTGTCCAAAATTCAGCCCAATCGGAGTTACGGATCTCCGGGAATTTAAGAAACGGTGAAAGGGCGGAATCAGAAAACGCAGAAACAGAGAGACAGAGAGACGGATCCAATCTCGGAGGGGCTCCCGCCCCTCCACCACCATGGAGGCCATGGACCAGAGGGGAAACCCTTCTCCCATCTAGGGGGAAGGACAAGGAAGAAGAAGAAGAAGAAAGGGGGCTCTCTCCCCCTCTCTCCCGGTGGCGCCGGAACACCGCCGGGGCCATCATCGCGACAACGATCTACACCAACAACTTCACCACCGTCATCACCAACTCTTCCCCCCTCTATGCAGCGGTGTAACCCCTCTTTTACCCATTGTAATATCTACTTAAACATGGTGCTCAACGCTATATATTATTTCCCAATGATGTATGGCTATCCTATGATGTTTGAGTAAATTCGTTTTGTCCTATGGGTTAATAGATGATCGTGATTGGTTTGAGTTGCATGTTTTATTATTGGTGCTGTCCTATGGTGCTCTCCGCGTCGCACAAGCGTGAGGGATCCCCGTTGTAGGGTTTGCAATATGTTCATGATTTGCTTATGGTGGATGGCGTGAGTGACAGAAGCACAGACCTGAGTAAGTAGGTTGTTTGCGTATGGGAGTAAAGAGGACTTGATGCCTTATAATGCTATGGTTGGGTTTTACCTTAATGATCTTTAGTAGTTGCGGATGCTTGCTAGAGTTTCACTCATAAGTGCATATGATCCAAGAAGAGAAAGTGTGTTAGCTTATGCCTCTCCCTCAAATAAAATTGCAATAATGATCACCGGTCTAGTTATCGATTGCCTAGGGACAAATAACTTTCTTGTGTGACAACAAGCTCTTTACTAAAATTAACTTAGTTGTGTCTTCATCTAAACAACCCCTACTTTTTATTTATGTGCTCTTTATTATCTTGCAAATCTATCCAACAACACCTACAAAGTATTTCTAGTTTCATACTTGTTCTAAGTAAAGCGGACGTTAAGCGTGCGTGGAGTTGTATCGGTGGTCGATAGAACTTGAGGGAATATTTGTTCTACCTTTAGCTCCTCGTTGGGTTCGACACTCTTACTTATTTAAAGAGCCTACAATTGATCCCCTATACTTGTGGGTTATCAAGACCTTTTTCTGGCGCCGTTGTCGGGGAGTTATAGCGTGGGGTGATTATTCTCGTGTGTGCTTGTTTGCTTTATTACTAAGTAATTTTTATTTGCTGTTCTAAGTTGTTCTCTATCTTTATTTATGGATATGGAACACGAAATACCAAAAAAATTAGGTTTACTTGCTACTCATGGAGATGGGGAACCTCCTAAAAGCCTCGATGCTCATTATGTGAAAGATATTATGAACTACTTTGATAATCCTGAGAAAACCACATTCAAATTTATAATGGGATCAACATGAATACTTTAGGGATTATCGCTTGACTCAAAAAGGGAAACTATTATGGGATCAAATTTATGTGTTGCATTGGTATGCTCGGCAACTATGCTTGATATATGATTATACTTGTTGCTCTAGGATGAAGGCTCCACACCTTCCCTTTTCATGTAAATTTAATGATGATGAAACCTTGGCTTCTTATGATAATGGTATATATGATTACTATGATGTGGAACGAACAGAATAATTCGTTGCTTTTATGGGTGCTTATGAAATTGAATCTTTCTTTAAAGAGTGTGAAAATCTTGATGATGCTGTTTACACACCTGAAATTTTTGCTATACTTAAATATTGCTATGAAAATTATGAATTCAATTCCGATATTGATGATTTTATTGAGAGAGTCTCCGCTGTCCAAGAAGAGACTAATATTTTGCAGCAGTCTATGGAAGAAGAAATTGATGAAATTGTGGGCTCATTGGATAAAAAGACGATGAGGAGAGCAAAGAATAAAAGGAGGAAGAGCGGATTAGCTACCCGTGCCCACCTTCTAATGAGAGTAACTCTTTGATAACCCACAAGTATAGGGGATCAATTGTAGCCTCTTTCGACAAGTAAGAGTGTCGAACCCAACGAGGAACTAAAGGTAGAACAAATATTCCCTCAAGTTCTATCGACCACCGATACAACTCTACGCACGCTTGACGTTCGCTTTACCTAGAACAAGTATGAAGCTAGAAGTACTTTGTAGGTGTTGTTGCATAGGTTTGCAAGATAATAAAGATTACGTAAATAAAAAGTAAGGGCTGTTTAGATAAAGACACAAATAAGTTAGGTTTAGTAGAGAGCTTGTTGTCACGAGAAAGTTACTTGTCCCTAGGCAATCGATAACTAGACCAGTAATCATTATTGCAATTTATATGAGGGAGAGGCATAAGCTAACATACTTTCTCTACTTGGATCATATGCACTTATGATTGGAACTCTAGCAAGCATCCGCAACTACTAAAGGTCATTAAGGTAAAACCCAACCATAGCATTAAAGCATCAAGTCCTCTTTATCCCATACGCAAACAACCTACTTACTCGGGTCTGTGCTTCTGTCACTCACGCCACCCACCATAAGAAAATCATGAACATATTGCAAACCCTACAACGGGAATCCCTCATGCTTGCGCGACACGGAGAGCACCATAGGATAGCACCAATAATAAAACATGCAACTCAAACCAATCACAATCATCAAATAACCCATAGGACAAAACGGATCTACTCAAACATCATAGGATAGCCATACATCATTGGGAAATAATATATAGTGTTGAGCACCATGTTTAAGTAGATATTACAGTGGGTAAGAGAGAGAGAGATTACACCGCTGCATAGAGGGGGGAAGAGTTGGTGATGATGGCGGTGAAGTTGTTGGTGAAGATTGCGGTGATGATGATGGCCCCCGGTGGCACTCCGGTGCCAGCGGAAGCGAGGGGGAGAGAGAGCCCCTCCTTCTTCTTCTTCCTTGACCTCCTCCCTAGATGGGAGAAGGGTTTCCCCTATGGTCCATGGCCTCCATGGCGTGGGAGGGGTGAGAGCCCCTCCGAGATTGGATCTGTCTCTCTATCTCTCTCTGTTTCTGCGTTCTCGTCTGCTGCCCCTTCACCGTTTCGTATATATATGGAGATCCGTAACTCCGATTGGACTGAAACCTTCGCCGTGATTTTTTTACCAAAAATTAGCTTTCTTGCGGCCGAAGAAGGGCATCAACCGCCTTATAGGTGGCCCACGAGGGTCAGGGGCGCGTCCCCCTGCCTCGTGGCCACCTCGGGCACCGTCTTGCATGGATTTTTCTTCCGGAATTCTCCAAATATTCCAAAAATATTCTCCATCTGTTTTTATCCCGTTTTGATTCCGTTTGATATGGGGTTTCTGCGAAACATAAAACATGCAGCAAACAAGAACTGGCACTGGGCACTGGATCAATATGTTAGTCCCAAAAATAGTATAAAAAGTTGCCAAAAGTATATGAAAGTTGTAGAATATTGGCATGGAACAATCAAAAAATATAGATACGACGGAGACGTATCAGCATCCCCAAGCTTAATTCCTGCTCGTCCTCGAGTAGGTAAATGATAAAAAGATAATTTTTGATGTGGAATGCTACCTAGCATAATCTTGATCACATATCTAATCATGGCATGAATATTAAGACACGAGTGATTCAAAGCAATAGTCTATCATTTGACATAAAAACAATAATACTTCAAGCCCATTAATAAAGCAATCATGTCTTTTCAAAATAACAAGGCCAAAGAAAGTTATCCCTACAAAATCATATAGTCTGGCTATGCTCCATCTTCACCACACAAAATATTCACATCATGCACAACCCCGATGACAAGCCGAGCAATTGGTTCATACTTTTTAACGCGCTTCCGCATTTTCAACCCTCACGCAATACATGAGCGTGAGCCATGGATATAGCACTATAGGTGGAATAGAATGGTGGTTGTGGAGAAGACAAAAAGGAGAAGATAGTCTCACATCAACTAGGCGTATCAACGGGCTATGGAGATGCCCATCAATAGATATGAATGTGAGTGAGTAGGAATTGCCATGCAACGGATGCACTAGAGCTATAAGTATATGAAAGCTCAAACTGAAACTAAGTGGGTGTGCATCCAACTTGCTTGCTCATGAAGACCTAGGGCATTTGAGGAAGCCCATCGTTGGAATATACAAGCCAAGTTCTATAATGAAAATTCCCACTAGTATATGAAAGTGATAACTCAAGAGACTCTCTATATGAAGAACATGGTGCTACTTTAAGGCACAAATGTGGTAAAAGGATAGTAACATTGCCCCCTTTTATTTTCTTTTTCTTTTTCTTTTTTTCTTTTTTTGTGGGCTTCTTTGGCCCCCTTTTTTTATTTAGGCTTCTTTGGCCTCTCTTTTTTGAGGCAATGCTCTAATAATGATGATCATCACACTTTTATTTACTTACAACTCAATATTACAACTCGATACTAGAACAAAGATGTGACTCTATAGGAATGCCTCCGGCGGTGTACCGAGATGTGCAATGATCTAGCATAGTAATGACATCAAAAAACGGACAAGCCATGAAAACATCATGCTATCTATCTTACAATCATGCAAAGCAATATGACAATGAATGCTCAAGTCATGTACATGATGATGATGGAAGTTGCATGGCAATATATCTCGAAATGGCTATGAAAATGCCATGATAGGTAGGTATGGTGGCTGTTTTGAGGAAGGTAGATGGTGGGTTTATGGTACCAGCGAAAGTTGCGCGATACTAGAGAGGCTAACAATGATGGAAGGGTGAGAGTGCGTATAATCCATGGACTCAACATTAGTCATAAAGAACTCAAATACTTATTGCAAAAGTTTATTAGCCCTCGAAGCAAAGTACTACTATGCATGCCCCTAGGGGGATAGATTAGTAGGAAAAGACCATCGCTCGTCCCCGACCGCCACTCATAAGGAAGACAATCAATAAATACCTCATGCTCCGACTTCGTTACATAACGGTTCGCCATACGTGCATGCTACGGGAATCACAAACCTCAACACAAGTATTTCTACTAATCCACAACTACCCACTAGCATGACTCTAATATCACCATCTTTATATCGCAAAACTATTGCAAGGAATCAAACATATCATATTCAGTGATCTACAAGTTTTATGTAGGATTTTATGACTAACCATGTGAATGACCAGTTCCTGTCATCTCTCTAAATAGATATAAGTGAAGCAAGAGAGTTTAATTCTTTCTACAAAAGATATGCCCATGCTCTAACAAATCTAAGTGAAGCAAAAGAGCATTCTACAAATGGCGGTTGTCTAAGTGAAGAGAAACAGGCAATCCAAACTTCAACTGATATAAGTGAAGCACATGAAGCATTCTATAAAGCCATACTCAAAAGATATAAGTGAAGTGCAAAGAGCATTCTATAAATCAACCAAGGACTACCTCATACCAGCATGGTGCATAAAAGAAAAATGAAAACTAAATGCAAAGGACGCTCCAAGATTGCGCATATCGCATGAACGAAACGAATCCAAAAACATACCGATACTTGTTGAAGAAAGAGGGGATGCTTTCGGGGGCATCCCCAAGCTTAGACGCTTGAGTCTCCTTGAATATTTACTTGGGGTGCCTCGGGCATCACCAAGCTTGAGCTCTTGCCTCTCTTCCTTCTTCTCACATCGAGACCTTCTCGATCATCGAACACTTCATCCACACAAAACTTCAACAGAAAACTCGGTAAGATCCGTTAGTATAATAAAGCAAATCACTACTATAAGTACTGTTGCAAACCAATTCATATTTTGTTTTAGCATTGTGTATACTGTAATATAACTTTTTCATGGCTTAATCCACTAATATAAATCGTTAGTTTCATCAAAACAAGCAAACTATGCATCAAAAACAGAATCTGTCTAAAACAGAACAGTCTGAACATTCACCATACTTATGATACTTGAAAAAATATGCCAAAATTAGGAAAAATAAAAAATTTGTATATAAAGACAGTGCAAAAAGAATCATAACCATTTGGCGTTCCAGCTAAAAATGTAAAATCGCGCACTACAGCCAAAGTTTTTGTCCTGCACCGTACAAACCATCAAGCAAATGTAAACACCCTAAAGGCAAACCTTGGCACATTATTTTTATAATACAATGGAATTGTATGAGGGGATAATTATTTTTTTTGAAAATTTTCTGTAATCAAGATTCACAAAGTTGCCGTGAGCATGAACAAAGTTCAAGGAGCTCTCCCACTTCAATAATGCTTGTCTTTCTCACTTTCACTTTCCTTTTTGAAAAAGTTTTGGGTTCCCCTCTTTATTTTTGTTGTTTTTAAACTATATGAAAGCACTCAACGGAAATAAATGACTCTCTAAAACTTCCAGGTTGTCTCCCTGGCAGCGCTTTCTTTAAAGCCATTAAGCTAGGCATATAGTGCTCAAGTAATGAATCCACCCGGATCCCAAGGTATATCGAAGCCAATTTTAATTAGCAATGATTTGTAATTTAGTAGTGAGCACAAAGTAACATATATCATGTAACAACGAAGTCTAACTCTCTTCCTATGCATCAGCATGACATAAAAGAACAATTCATGCACACACAGTAAAGGCCAATGCATACTATAAACAGTTTCTTGCAATTTTACCATGTTGGAAACATAGAGAGGTGGAGATATAGTTCCTCTCTCATAGTAATTGCAAGTAGGAGCATCAAGCACATGCATATTATATTCATCAAAATTATTATGTGTAATAGTAAAAGGCAACCCATCAATATAATCCTTAATAAGTGCAAACTTCTCCGATATAGTGTAGTCGGGAGAATTCAAAAAGATAATAGGACTATCATCGTGGATGCAATAGCAACAATTTCATGTTTAACATAAGGAACTATAGCAAGTTCATCTCCATAAGCATAATTCATATTAGCATCTTGGCCACAAGCATAGCAAGCATCATCAAAAAGGAATATTTCAAAAAAATCAACGAGATCATAGCAATTATCATAGCATTCATCCTTCGGTAAGCATGAAGGGAAATTAAACAATGTATGAGTTGAAGAGTTACTCTCATTAGAAGGTGGGCACGGGTGATCAATCCGCTCTTCCTCCTTTTGTTCTTCGCTCTCCTCCTCATCTTTTTCATCCAATGAGCTCACAATTTCATCGACTTCTTCTTCTTCCATAGATTCCTGCAAAATATTAATCTCTTCTTGGACAGCGCAGACTTTCTCAATAAGTGCATTAATATAGGAATTATATTCATAATTATCATAGCAATATTTTGGGATAGCTAAATTTTCAGGCCTATAAACATCATCATCAAAAGCTTCATACTTTTCAAACAAATATTCAATTTCATAAGCACCCTTAAAAGCAACAAATTCTTCTATTTGTTCCACATCATAGTGATCATATATACCATTAGCATAAGCAGCTAAGGTTTCATTATCATTAAGTTTGCATGAAAAGGGAAGGTATTGGGACTTCTCATCTCTCATGATCTCTCGATCGAGAAGGTCATGCTTGTTGAGTCCCTTGCATACAATTTACTTTCCGTTCGTCAACTTGCAATCATGGGCTTTGCCACTTTCTTTGATATCGATACCGTGGCCCTCTTGTGGAGCAAGACTCTTAAAGTAGCTTTTGTTGGGCATGTCGAGAACGGTCTATATGTGATTAACTTTTCGGAGCGACCCACTAAGACCGCGACATGCCTAATGGCTAAAGCTGATGTGGGATGGCTTTGGCATCGCCGTTTAGCCCATGTCAATATGAGATCTTTGCAAAGTCTCCTCAAGGGGGACCATGTTCGTGGACTAACGAATGTTAGTTTTGCTAAAGATCGTGCTTGCAGTGTCTGTATCGAAGGAAAGCTACATGAGAAGGCTCACCCTCCCATGACTATCATTTATTCAAAGAAGCCCTTGGAGCTCCTTCACATGGATCTCTTTGGGCCTCCATCCTTCGATAGTCTTGGAGGTAGGAAGTATTGCTTGGTGATTGTGGATGACTACTCAAGGTACACGTGGGTGTATTTCTTCAAGAGGAAGAGCGAGACCCAACAAACCGTCATTGACTTTGCAAATGAAGCTCAACGTCAACACAATGCAAAGATCTTGACAATAAGAAGTGACAACGGCACCAAGTTCAAGAACTACACCTTGGATGAATTTCTTAGTGATGAGGGAATCAAGCATCAATATTCCGCACCCTACACCCCTCAACAAAACGGTGTTGCGGAGAGGAAGAACTGTACGTTGATGGATGCGGCAAGGACCATGATGGCGGAGTTCAAGTCTCCATACAACTTTTGGGCCGAAGCCATCAACACCGCGTGTCATGCATCCAATCGGCTCTACCTCCGCAAGGGCTTGAACAAGACTCCATACGAGATACTCACCGGTAACAAGCCCAACCTCAAGTACTTTCGGGTATTCGGGTGTAAGTGTTTCATTCTCAAGAAAGGTGTTCGGTTGTCTAAATTTGAGGCTAGAGCTTATGAGGGCATATTTGTTGGCTATGCTACAAACTCGCATGCTTACCGTGTCCTCAATAAATCCACGGGACTTATTGAGGAGACGTGTAACATGGAGTTTGATGAGAATAACGGCTCCCAAGTGGAGAAAAGTGGCACTTGTGATGTAGGTGATGAAATTCCTCCCCAAGCCATAAGAAGAATGGGTGTTGGCTTTATCCTACCCAGAGCAACCCCTTGTGGCCGAAGGAGAAGGACAATGCTCCACTCAAGTGGAGCCATCACCAACCCAAGGCCCACACGCTTCCGAAGAACAACATGAAGGCCCTCATCCTCAAGAACATGACCAAGGGCAAGATCACGCTCAAGACGGTGTTGACACTTCAAGTGATGCCCAAGGTCAAGTTCTCTCCTCCGAGCAAGTTCAAGAACAAGAACAAGCCCAAGACGACGCTCAAGATGATCAAGTGACCACTCCTCGTCTCACCCCCAAGGAGGAATTAGAGCGTCGTGCCGCCAAGGTTGCTTCCAAGCTCTCCACCAAGGATCATCTCATGACGAATGTGCTTGGAAGCTTAAGAAAGGGGGTAAGCACTCATAGACAATTAGCAAATTATTGTGAGCATCACGCGTTTGTCTCTTGTGTGGAACCCCACAAGGTCTATGAAGCGCTAGAAGATCCGGATTGGCTCAATGCCATGCATGAAGAACTCAACAACTTCGAGCGCAACAAAGTGTGGAGATTAGTGCCAAGACCAACCGGGAATCACAATGTCATAGGAACCAAGTGGATATTTAAGAACAAGCAAGATGCCCATGGGATTATCACTCACAACAAGGCTCGTTTGGTAGCACAAGGCTACTCCCAAGTCGAGGGTATCGACTACGGTGAAACCTTTGCTCCCGTTGCTCGTCTTGAATCCATTCGCATGTTGATTGCATATGCTTCTCATCATAACTTTAAGTTACAACAAATGGATGTGAAGAGTGCTTTTCTTAATGGTCCAATTAATGAATTGGTTTACGTCAAGCAACCCCCCGGGTTCGAGGATCCCTACTTTCCCGACCATGTGTATCAACTCGATAAGGCACTCTATGGCCTTAAACAAGCCCCACGTGCGTGGTATGACCACCTTACCGAGTTGTTACAAGACCGTGGTTTTTAAGTTGGGCTAATCGACCCCACTCTTTTTACTAAGAAGGTCAAAGGGGAGTTGTTTGTGTGCCAATTATATGTTGATGATATTATCTTTGGTTCTCCTAACAAAGCTTTCAATGAGGAATTTGCCGCTCTCATGACCTCAAAGTTCGAGATGTCCTCCATGGGAGAGTTGAAGTTCTTTCTAGGGTTCAAAGTGAAGCAAAGAAGAGAAGGAACCTTCATCAATCAATCCAAATACACTCAAGACATGCTCAAGAGATTCAAGCTAAGTGACGTCAAGCCGGCTTCCACTCCAATGCCCACCAAGTGCCAACTTGACTTAGATCCCAATGGTAAAGTGGTGGATCAAAAGGTGTATCGTTCCATGATTGGATCCTTGCTTTACCTTTGTGCATCTAGACCAGACATCATGTTGAGTGTGGGAATTTGTGCACGGTTTCAAGCCGCACCTAAGGAAAGTCACTATGTGGCGGTCAAGCGAATCTTTCGATATTTGGCTCATACCCCAAACTTTGGCTTGTGGTACCCAAGAGGATCAAACTTCAAGCTTGTAGGGTACTCGGATTCCGATTGGGCGGGAGACAAAGTGGATAGGAAGTCCACTTCCGGAGGGTGCCAATTCCTTGGTTGCTCTTTGGTAAGTTGGTCTTCCAAAAAGCAAAGTTGTGTGTCTCTCTCGTCCACTGAGGCGGAGTATGTTGCCGCCGGCAGTTGTTGTGCTCAACTCCTATGGATGAGGCAAACTTTAAAGGATTACAGTGTCACTTGTGACAAAGTGCCTCTTTGGTGTGACAATGAAAGTGCCATCAAGATCTCTCTCAACCCGGTGCAACACTTCAAGACGAAGCATATTGAGATTCGGTATCACTTCATCCGGGATCACATTAGGCGAGGAGAGATCGAGCTCAACTATGTCAACACTCATGACAACCTTGCAGATATTTTCACGAAGCCCTTGGATGAAGCAAGATTTCACGAGTTAAGGCATGAGCTAAATATCATTGATTCGAGCAATGTGGCTTGAACCCTTGCACACCCCACCACACTCATTTTGTTGTTTAGTTTAGGTGTAGGCATGGACATAGGGGGAGTGTTGTTCTCTCAATGAACTCTCCCTCCCCCCATTATGCATAATTTGATCAAGTCTTTCACTTTAGCCATTGTTGATGGTACTTGTGCTTCAAAGACGAGTTTTGGTCATGGGCCCAAGGTTAAAATCTTCGCGGCGCCATACCTTTTGACTCAAACATAGGTGGCCTCGGCCACCGCCCTCTTTTGAAGAGGTGTGTCTTGGTCGTTTTGCTGGTGTGCTCTTTTTCTTGCCGTTTTTGTCATTCCTTCGAGCAAAAGCCGTGTTGGTTTGGTTGCCATGGCGTGCTGGGCGGTACTATCGCTGGTGGTGCGCGGTACTACTGCTCATGAGCGGTACTACCGCCCCCCAGCACGGTACTACCGCTGAGGGACGGGACCAGGGGGATAAGTCGGGGTAGGGGGAGGTTTCTTCTCCCCCATACCCATTTACTTTGCCCCCTCTTTCCTCTTCCTCTCTCCAGCCTCCTCTCGCCGCAGGAGGGCTCCGGCGGATCTCCGTCTCCGGGGCGTCCCTCTCCATTTCCTTTGGTGGAGTCGATCCCCACCCCGTTCTCTTGCCATGGATGCCGGTATTGCCCCCGTTCCTTCTTTCCTTTTGTCTCGTTTTCAGATCTTGTTTCTTAGGGGCAATGGTGGTTGCATCTCTAGATTTTTGGCTAAATCTAGGCTTGAGTTGGTTGGAGAAGGCAACTAGACTATCTCGATTAGAGTTTGGTAGGAATATTTTTGAATTTGGCAGGCCGATAGTGCCAGATCTGACCACGGTAGTAAGAAACCGCTGTTTCTCCGCCTCGTGCTGTAGGAAACAACTGTTTCTCCACCTCGAGCAGTACTACCGCTCTCGTTGGAGCGGTACTACCGCTTGACCTCGAGCGGTACTACCGCTCTCCTTGGGGCGGTACTACCGCTTGGGGCGGTACTACCGCGGGCATGCCACGGTACTACCGCTGCATGCCAGATTCCATCATATTCCCGCCTTACCTTGATCTTTTTGTTGTGTTTGTTGGCTTATGCTCGTTCTTTCTGGTTGTATTGCGTGTTCTTGTGTTTGGCTCCAGGTGATGACCAGTCCGAGCAGCAAGGTCGCCGTATCAACCCCGGGCGTGCTTCATCAAAACGCTACCGCACCTCAGAGCCAGCCGGTGGTTCCTCGAGCACCCAACCACCTCCAGCAAGTGCATCTGCAAGTGTTCCTCCACCTCCTCAGCAATCGAAGCGATCCGCCAACAAGCCAAAAGGGAAGACTGTGACTGAGATGACCAACAAGGAGTTTTGGGAGAAGCGTCGCCGCAACCCCTATGCGGTGGACCAAGAACCCACTTTGGTCAACCGCCCGTTCTGGAACCGTTTTCAGTTTGCCATCTACTTTGATGTGATCAAGGCCAAGAAGAATCTGTTTGTTGATGTTCGCTCCATTGACACTGATGCTATGGAGAAGGACCCGGAGTACTTTGGCGAAGCACTTCAGATGTGCACTCAGCTGAACATTCTCAGGATCATGCAATTCAACAAGGATTTCGATGCGGATTTGGTGGCTCAATTCTATGCCACCGTCCATCTTGGGACGGATGGCGACAGGACTCTGACATGAATGACCAATGGCAAGCTGCTTTCCGTCAAATGGAAGGCTTTCATGGAGTTACTTGATGTGGTGGATACCGGGCTTGAGACTCCTGTCGGTTTCCGCCCTCACCGCAATGCTACGTCCACCCACAAGCAAGCCCTTTGGCCCTACTGCACTGTGAAAGTTCACCCAGTAACTGAGAAGAAGACCTATGAGCTGTCTCCATATCTGGACATTCTTCATCGCATCTTCCGTGAGACTCTCTTCCCTCAGATCGGGAATCTGGATATGGTCCACTCTTACCTCGTGGACATGCTCCTTTTCTGTCAGCATGAGAAGGAAGCAAGCACTGGACAGAGCCTGGATATTTCTCATGTCATGTGGTCTGAACTTCTCTCTGCCGCGTCTGAGCGCAAGTGCCCTATATATGGCCCTTTCATCATGAGGCTCATTGAGAGGGCCTGGGCACAGACTTATCCCGGAGTGTTGCTAGAAACTAGAGACTTGGTTTCTCATGAGATCAAGCGCCTGAGGAAGAAGGACAATTGGTCCACCCCGTCTGCTGCAGCTGCCACAGGGGGTTCGTCTGCTGCTGCTGCCATGGGAGATCCGCCTGCTACTGCTGCTGCCATGGAGACCGAGGGTGGGGTAGCCACTGATGATCACGAGGAGGATATTGGCCCCTCTAGTGCTGAACCCTCATGGGCGAAGAAGCTTAAAAACAAGTTGAAGAAGCTTTTCTGCATGGAGTCTCATGGTCAATACATGACTCATGTGGCGGAGAAGCATGCCAGGATGCGCCACAAGGAGCTCATGCGTCAGTTGGGAGCGACAGTTGCCAGTGGTTCTGAGGGACAGATCACTGAAGAGGAGGAGTGGATTCATCAGCACTGCCCTTGGACCGACTCCGATGCCGAGCGGTTTTCGACCCACGATGAAGATGCAGAGATGTGATGTTCGAGATCTTCTTCTTCCCATCACCTGGAGTCATAGCGTCACTCTTTGCCCTTTTTGGTGTCCCGCTGCCAAAGGGGGAGAGAGGGTGTATGGATTTGTGTTGTTGCCGTGCTTTGAGTCGTCTTGTGGTTTCTTGTGTGTTCTCTCGGTGTCTTTTTTGGTTTGGTTTGGTTTGGTGTGGGACCTAAGTTCTAGACATATGGTGTGAGACATATGCTCCCTATCGCTACCTTTTTACTTTTGTCTATTCAGAGTACTGTAGTTTATTATGAGATGCATGCTTGTCCTGTTTATTCTCTTCTCTCATATATCTTGTGCTTAGTATTGTTGGACTATAAAATATAGGGGGAGTGTTGATCCGAATGTGTGTGTCTTGCCATATCTAGGTGCACACATTCTGGGGGAGCCCGTCTATATTTTGTAGTTCTTAGTTTTCTTCGTTTTATTTCTTTTCCTTGCGCAAATCCCTAGTTGTCATCAATCCACCAAAAAGGGGGAGATTGTTGCGGCATATCTCTCTCAAGGTAGTTTTGGTGATTGATGACAACATGTTTGCGGACTAATCTTGTGCTTTGAATAATTCATAGATTCTCCCCTGGCACGAGACGCTTTCTTCCCCTCGGAGTGTATTTCAAGACGGTGTAGCTCTTTCGTCTCTTTCTCGGTGGACTAGTTGCGTAGAGGGCACCGTACTATCAAGAGGGGGTCCGCTGGGGTATTGCATGGGTGGAATCATCACGTACACATCAGCTTCTCACCCTCCGAGCTTTTCCATTCCATTGTAGAGTTCTCTCCTCTCTTCCTTGTCCTGTCTGGGTCCAAGCGGTAGTACCGCGCAACCCAGCGGTAGTACCGCTGAGGAGCCACAAGCGGCAGTACCGCTCCACAGCGGTAGTACCGCCCGTGGCTCCACAGCAGTAGTACTGCTGGGGTGCCTCGCACCTCCGCCTCGTCCTCAGCATCTTTGGAGAGATTCTCTCTCTCTCTCTCTCTCTTGCGCCCCACCGGTAGTACCGCACTGCCAGCGGTAGTACGGCCGAAGGGTCACAAGCGGTAGTACCGCTCCACAGTGGTAGTACCGCCCGTGACCCCGCTGCCGTAGTACCGCTGGGCAGTCTGGCTCCTACCGCCTTGATTCGAGAGGTCTTTTTCTCGTGTCGGGTTTTGCGGCACTAGTCGCGGTTGTAGAGGCAGTAGTACCGCCCCTACCACCGTGATAGTACTTGGTTGGGTCCTTTTCTACTAGTCTCCTCTGCGCGGCAGTGCCGTTGGCTGGCGCGGCAGTACCGTTGTCCTGGCGGTAGTACCGCCCCCTCTCAGTGGTAGTACCGCCCTGTGCGGGGCTGGTTGGTGGGGGGCAACGGTTGGATTGTTGCCCCCACTATAAAAGGGAGTCCCCTTCTTCTCTTTGACCTACCTCTTCCTCCCCCAAGCTTCATTTATTGCTCAAGCTCCATTAAATGCTCCAAGCTCCATTTTTGCCCGATCTATCTCTCTAGCCAATCAAACTTGTTGATTTGCTCGGGAGTGGTTGAGAAGGCCCCGATCTACACTTCCATCAAGGGATTTTTGATTCCCCCACTCATCCCTAGCGGATCTTGTTACTCTTGGGTGTTTGAGCACCCTAGACGGTTGAGGTCACCGCGGAGCCATAGTCCATTGTGGTGAAGCTTCGTGGTTGTGTTGGGAGCCTCCGATTAAGTTGTGGAGATTGCCCCAACCTTGTTTGTAAAGGTTCGGTCGCCGCCTTCAAGGGCACCAATAGTGGAATAACGGCATCTCGCATTGTGTGAGGGCGTGAGGAGAATACGGTGGCCCTAGTGGCTTCTTGGGGAGCATTGTGCCTCTACACCGCTCTAACGGAGACGTACTTCCCCTCAAAAGGAAGGAACTTCAGTAACACATCCTCGTCTTCACCGGATCCACTCTTGGTTATCTCTTACCTTTACTTGTGCAAGCCTTGTAGTGTTACTTCTCTTGCTTGCTTGTATGCTTGTTGTTATTGCATCATATAGGTTGTTCACCTAGTTGCACATCTAAACAACCTACTTTGATGCAAAGTTTAATTTGGTAAAGAAAAGCTAAAAATTGGTAGTTGCCTATTCACCCCCTCCTCTAGTCAACCATATCGATCCTTTCAGAGACAACCCGGAAGTTTTAGAGAGTCATTTATTTCTGTTGAGTGCTTTATGTAGTTTAAAAACAAAAAAATAAAGAGGGGAACCTTAAACTTTTCAAAAAGGAAAGTGAAAGTGAGAGAGACAAACATTGTTGAAGTGGGGGAGCTCCTTGAACTTTGTTCATGCTCACGGAAACTTTGTGAATCTTGATTACAGAAACTTTTCAAAAAAAATAATTATCCCCTTGTACAATTCCATTGTATTATAAAAATAATGTGCCAAGATTTGCCTTTAGGATGTTTACATTGCTTGTTGGTTTGTGCGGTGCAAGACAGAAACTTTTGCTGTATTGCGCGATTTTACATTTTTTACTGGAAGGTCAAACGGTTCTGAAACTTTTTGCACTGTCTTTCTACACATTTTTTTTGTTTTTCCTAATTTTTTCAGAATTTTGGGATTACTATAAGTATGGTGAATGTTCAGATTACTACAGACTGTCCTGTTTAAGACAGATTCTGTTTTTGATACATAGTTTGCTTGTTTTGATGAAACTATCAATTTCTATCAGTGGATTAAGCCATGAGAAAGTTATATTACAGTAGCTACAATGCAAAAACAAAATATGGATTGGTTTGCAACAGTACTTAAAGTAGTGATTTGCTTTATTATACTAATGGATCTTACTGGACTTTCTGTTAAGTTTTGTGTGATTGAAGTTTTCAAGTTTTGGAAGAGATCATGATGGATGAAGGAATAAGGAGTGGCAAGAGCCTAAGATTGAGGATGCTCGAGGCACCCCAAGGAAATATTCAAGGACTCACAAGCAACCAAGCTTGGGGATGCCCCGGAAGGCATCCCCTCTTTGTTCTAACAATCATCGGTAATGCACCAAGCAAGCTGCTCCCTCGACCTCTCATCCCAAACCCTCCACCTCCTTGCCCTTTCCTATGGAGTATGAAGTTTTCTCGGGGGGCAGGGCCCGCCATGACATCGTCGTCCACCTTCTGTATAGAGGATCACCCCACCTATGAATCGGAATTCATGGCTTTTATCTCCTCCCTGAATCCCATCCCCAGGCTTTCCCCAAATCATTTCAAATTTGCGTACATATGATTGTAAAATGCGAAATATTTTTTACATATATGAAAAGTTTTTGTTTGTCTTCCTACTATCTATGCTTATTTTTCATCTTTGTTATCATACTTTTTACAATGTGGTTTGGGCCTAAATACTATATCTACTCATGCTTAATACCAATGACATTAACACATGGACAAATCTTCTTTACAATCACAGGGTGCTTTCGGGCGAACCAACACAATCTCATGCAGATGTAAATGTTTGAAGAAATAGTAGGGTAGAAAATTCCTACAACCACACTAGATTTGGTTTGTTACTTAACCATGTTCCATACTAAAACACTTAATTCCTTTTTTCTTACAAAGGTGAGCACTTACAAATCTCCTGGCAGTAGCAATTCAACAAGTCGATCTAGGCGTGAGAGGCCTATTATATTTGTTTTGCACGTATTTGTTGAACCTCATGGTCATGTCCATTAAGAATTAAGCCAAATTTTCAGCACTAATTTGTGTTTATTTCTCAAAATTTAGATTGTAAGATCTTGCTATGACCGTCATGCAAAGCAAATAGGTTTCACCATTTCTCTTAGTGTAAGTCATTGGTATGCATTGATCCACTACCCTCCTCATTGTAAATCACAACAGAATATTCTTCAAATCCTCTAAAATTGAGAAAATGGATCAATGTTAACTTTTCTGGGCTGTAATGTGTCAGTCTAATAAATATCACACATTACCGATTTCTTTTTTTCATATGTTTGTAAATCTCTGCTGACTTTTCTGCCGCAAAGCGCGCGTCATCCTCTAGTTAATATACATGTGATGTTATTTCCTATGATTTTTCTGTCCTTTAAATATTCCTTTTCTATATATGATGTAGCAGTATTCTTTTTTTTTTGATAATATAAATTCATTCATTGCTATACTTTGCTAGTCATCGTCCCATCCGTTTGCGCCACCGCCCTCCGCTCCCCACGGCGCCGTGCACCGCCACGCTCCCGCGTTATCCTCTTCCAAATCCAAACCCAAACCCCTCGAGCTCACCTGCTAGTCTAGGGTTTTTCGCCGTTGCCACCCCACCAGCACCGCTAGCCGGGCGGCGCGCGCAGGCTCTAATGGCGCTTGCAGGCCCCTCCCACCTCCTGTCCTCCTCCTCAACCTGCCTCCGCCGTCTCAACCCGCTGCTCTTCTTCGCCCACCGCCGCCCGGCGTGGACCCCGCGCCGCGCCGCCCACAGGTTCTGCGCAGGTACCGGCAGTGCTCCCCAGTTCTCGGTTTCGTTAGCTGGCGTGAAATCCTGTGAGACTGTGTTGTGCATTGATTGGGTCTGGTTCACGTTGCAGCAGTTGTCTCTGAGAGGGATGTGTTCACCTCCCCTGAAGTCGCTAAGTCGTTCGACTTCACCAGCGAGGAGCGGATTTATAAGTGGTAATTCAGCGTCTCTGCTACGAGTTAACTCGCTTGATTGCTTGGTGATCCATTTATGCTCGTTCTCATGTGGGCATGATAAGTACATGATTCAGCCAGCAATTTTGGCAAAGCTTGCAATTCCATTTACGTCCTGCTACATGCAATGAAGTTGAGGGATGACATTTTAGTTGGTATTGGTAGTATGGAAATGTCTAAAGAGACCGAGACACACAAATGTATAGTTAGTTGTCCAACTTTGAGCTATCACTGATTTTCAGACATTTCTTGCGTACCAGTCCGTTGATAGTAGCCGCATCGTGGGTGCTGGCTTTGGACAAGATTGCCAAATCGTTCTGTTACCAGGGAAGAACTAACTGCCATTCTCTGTACTGACTGTACATTGCTCGCTTATGTATAGCTGTAGTTAGCAAGTCAAAGGAGATGCAAAGTTGACAAGTCATACTTGTACGATGTGCTATGGAATTTAGAACCACTTCTCTTTATATGTGTTAAATTTGGATCTCATGATATATTGTTCTGCACATAAATCTTGAATCATACAGAGGAAAATTGCCATGATCCAATCAGGAACTTAAAGTTAACCTAACTACTGATAGAGAAGTATGTTTCAACTCCCATTGGATTGGCGTTACAACCTAGGTTGAAGACTACTAGCTTAATAATCTAGTTATTTGATTCAAGTATATTGTTCAATGAATTGAGTTGAATAAATTTTATTTTATTTTGCTTACTTTCCCTCCTGTCTCAGTATAAATTATTTTTCGAACCACACATAACTTCTCCTAAACTATTTGATGTTTCAATTTTCATAGGTGGGAATCTCAAGGATTCTTTAAGCCTAACTTCGACCGTGGAGGCGATCCATTTGTCATTCCTATGCCACCTGCAAATGTGACTGGATCATTGCATATGGGTCATGCTATGTTTGTTACCCTTGAGGTAGGGTGATTCAATTCCCTAAGACTCTTGTGTTCTTATGTTGGCTAACTATATGCTGATTTACAAGCAATAAATTTGTTTTTACACCGTATTACGATCTTCTATAGTACGTTAGCTTTGTTGATTTGTTGTATCCTGATACTCTCTCCACACTGTACCTTGAAATAACTTGCATGTTAGACTTGAGCATAAGCTTTGATGGATTTACCTAGCGAGGTGGATCTATTTCTTACTCCCTCAGTCCCATATTAGTTGTCGCTCAAACGGATGAATCTGGCACTGAAGTACGCCTAGATAGTAGATACATCCATTTCAGCGACAACTAATGTGAGACGGAGGGAGTATAAGACAAGCCATGTTTCCAAGGTACTAGTTACTAATTGTGTCACGCAAAGTAAAATAAACATTGGTCGCTGCTGCTGCATTAAGCAGAAGTGATGGTAGAAGTCTGTGTAGAATAATATCTTGAATGATGTGAACTAGGGTGTTACAGTTAAACTAGCCTGTTTAAGTCAATTCTGTGTAGTCTGTATTCTTAGGCCCTGTTTGGTTCGGCTGTGGATTTCTAAAAGCAGCTGTGAAAAATCTGCTGTGAAAAAGACGTAGGTCATTTGGCAAACCAGCTGATACAACTTTTTCAGATTTTAGCCCGCAGCGGAATCAGATTTTGGAAAGCACGTCCTGGGCTGCTTCCGTTTTTGGTTCAGATTTTGGCAGCGGATTTCTGGAATCGGATTCTGCTGGGTTCGCCCTTTGGTTCAGATTCTGCTGCGTGGCAGCGGAATCCGTCGATAAAAGCTGAACCAAACAGGGCCTTAGATAGTCACCCTCCACAGGGTGCTTAACATTGCATTTTTAAGGTTCCAAGATCACTAATCCACATATACAGCTCAAAATAGTAAAGCTCAGATTCCCCCCATCATTCTGGGATCAATTATTTTTCTGACTAACAGTATCCCCCTTTTCATTAAGTAACTCAGGATATAATGATAAGGTATTTCCGTATGAAAGGGAGGCCTGCACTTTGGATACCTGGTACCGACCATGCTGGGATTGCAACTCAGGTTTGTATTCCTGCACACTTGATATGTATTCGACACAAAGTTTTAAAAAAGCGTTAGACGTTAAATTGTGCGTTTTGCCACCACTTTTCTGACCAAAGTGCTTGCTTAAGCGCAATTATGCGCACATTATGGAGGTCCTGGGTTCGACGTGGTTTCTCTGCATTGCACTGTGCAGGGGTAAGGTTTGCCTCATATAATCCTTCCCCAGACCCCACCTGGTGTTGGATCTTCTAGCACTGGGTCTGTCCTCTTTTAAGCACAATTAAGCGCTAGGTCTTTTGTTACTGCCTAGTTTTTTTTAACTATATGATTCAACATTGCGTTCAAGACTTGGTGCAGTAATTGGCTGATTTTTATTTTCAACTTTCATTGCATTTCAGTTAGTTGTGGAAAAGATGTTAGCTGCTGAAGGCATCAAAAGAGCAGATCTTACCCAGGAGGAGTTCACTAAAAGAGTTTGGGAGTGGAAAGAGAAGTCAGTCCTTTTTCTGAATCCAGTCTAGTTTGTGTACACTGTTTTCTTATGCACTCAGAGGTTTTGTCCTCTTGCTGATTTGAAGCAATCCTTTCTTCTTCTCTTTTTTACAAGAGTTAAGCATCCTTGCTTAATTACCTGGATTTACTATAAACCATACATTTCTGAACTTTCTACCCAGGTGATTTCCTCTTTCTGAATATGGTTGGTCAACACCCTCACTGCATCCTATGTGCGTTTGCGCATGCATCTCACACGCATTATGCTCTATTTTCTTTGTTCTTTGCTGTCTTCTGGTATTGTTAATACAAATTTTGGGTTCTGTCTGTCATAATAATTGGAAATTAAACTACCATGAATGGCGAGGAACAATAGAGAGATGGAAAATAAAAATATAATCAGAAGTTAAACCACTTCTAGATACTTCTACTCCAGTTTAGTATTTGTTTTCTTGCTTAGCTTTAGCTACAGTTTTCTAGAATCTCCTAGCTATGAGTAGAATGCTAAATCTTAATTAAGTAATGTTTTCTAGAGTGTTCTAGCCATAAGTAGAAGTTGAGGTGTGAAGGCTTCCCAAAGCCTATAAATAGAGGTCCTCACCTCTAGTTTGTAACCGGACTATGTACACCGCTACCTAGAACTTAGTGTTCTTATCTAAGATCTTGGACTAGATCTTGTGCTTTAGGAGTTTTGGATTGAACTCCTGCTGCCATATTGATCTATATTCGCCTCTAGATCGATATCTTGCGCATCATGTTGAAGTAGTTCCTTCGTAACAGCAAGGTGGAGTTGTTCCTCCACAACCTTGTTCTGCTGCAATGATGAACATGTGATGAAAGATTATTCTGGTCGATTTATTCATTCCAGAAGGTTGCATTTTTAAAGTTTGTTGTAATGCTGAACTTTCATTGCTTCAATGTGGCTAGTTTGTTTTTTATTCTGAACACTTCCCCTTTCAGGTATGGGAGCACAATCACTAATCAGATTAAGCGGTTGGGTGCATCTTGTGATTGGACCCGTGAATGCTTCACGCTAGATGATCAACTAAGTCGTAAGTGTCAACTGTCGTTTTCCATTTCAAATGATGATTGGACCTGTGTTTCATGGCATTACCTTGCGGAATTACTAGCTTGTTTCTGAGTTTTAGGATTTCTTACGTGGTTATATTTTAGCTTTCTTCTTCTGCAATTGTTAGGTCACATGGTTGCATCCATAAATTTCGTTCTGTTGATAGACTTGCATTTAATCAGGATCACGGTGATGTTATAGGGTATCTAAGTCTTGTTTTGGCTTATGACTGTGATTTCATTATGAATGAGAGTGACAGCTATTTGATGTCGAACCAAAGCACTCCCATCCTTTGCCTGCCAGATCTGAACTTTTTTATGCAATTTATGTACACTAGTGATTTGACCTAACCTTTTTTTCAATCGAACCATCAGGACATGATGTTGTGATAGTGATGTTAGGTTGCTCCCTCGAGCTCAATGTTAGAACCATGTGGTTATCTTTACAACTGAACTCAGTGTTTTCCCCCTTCTGTTTTGCAGATGCAGTTGTTGAAGCATTCATTAGGCTTCATGAAAAAGGACTTATATATCAAGGTATTATAATTAAACATGGCTACATGTTCTATTACAAGAAGTAGGTGAATGCACATCATCTTGAGTAATGTGCTCTTGTTGAGTTTGATATCCTGTTTACTATTTTCAAATCTCTTGGTGTGTCCCCAACTTTTGCCTGGTAATAGTTTCTAGTCGACTATATTAACATACTTATTACTGGTTGATTTAATACCATTTGCTTCAGTTGATTTAGGGTAGTGAACACAGATGCACTTGTATGAAGTGGGGGGTGACAATAATTTGTCCTGTATATGTTTTTCTATTCTTGTTACATTGTCAGTAACAAACTTACCTCACTACTTTCATAAATTATTCGGGGCCGTTACAAGCTTTACTCTCAAAGTGTATCAAGTATATTTTTTGTTAGTTATTATAGCTGATTGGATAGTTAATTAGTTATGTGGCGGAAGAATGTTGCTCTGGATGTGAAGACTCTTGGTTTTCTAGTCAGCTTTCTTCAGCAACCAGAAGTTCTATAACTTTATGAGTCAGAAATTCAGTTGGTTGATTTAAAAAAATCCATCAGGCCACAAGTGAGTGGCTGTAGTTCTGGATAGGAATGCAAATTGAGTGGGCTGGGCCTGCTCACTGACCTGTCCTAGTTATTTTACTTGACCACTAATAGGAGGGCCGTGTGCATAATTTAGTGGGAAGCAAGCCACCATTATTTTACTTCCATCACCAATTGTATCGTGGTACTTTTTGCATAAAGTAATTTATATGTTCTTTGGTGAGACAATACAAATATGTTTGCATTTTGCAGCTTATAGCATCCAGTTTTATGTTACACAACATATTCGCTGTAACCATCCTCAGATGAGGATCATATTTACTGATCAAAACAGCATACCTGCCAAATGGCAACTTATGGTGCAAGCACCATCCAACATAGTAAAACAGGATTCATACTCTGACGGTTGAGGGCGCCACTCTAACCGACCAAGCAGACTTGGCCGCGGCGGCGTTCGCGCTCTTCGACTCCCTGCTAGGGACAGATCACCCCCGGGATTGCGCCCTCAACCTCGAGGACCTCATCGCGCCATCCAACCTCGACGACCTGGACGCCCCCTTCAGCGAAGACGAGATATGGCAAGCTGTCAAGCGACTGTCGGCGCACAAGGCGCCCGGCCCAGACGGCTTCACCGCAGGGTTCCTGCGCTCCTGTTGGCCTATCGTGAAGCACGACCTTGTCCGCGTCTTCTAGCGGCTATATGCGCTACGAGGAAGGGGATTCAGCTGCTTGAACCAAGCGCTGCTTACGCTGATCCCAAAGCGAGCTGACGCAGCCGGGCTGGGGGATTACAGGCCCATTAGCCTAATCCATCTCGTCGCGAAGATCTTCGCAAAGGTGCTGTCCCTTCGACTAGCACCCAAGTTGAACGAGCTAGTCAGCCCCATCCAGAACGCTTTCATCCCGGGACGAAGCCTTCACGACAATTTCGTGCTTATCCGCCAATCGGCGCGCCTTCTTCATCAGCTGGGCGCCCCGCGCATCCTCCTGAAGCTGGACCTTGCGCGGGCATTTGACTACGTGTCATGGACGTTTCTATTCGAGGTCTTGCGCCGGTATGGCTTCAACGATCGCTTCCTTGGTTGGCTTGCTACTCTCCTGTCGTCGGCAAGCACAAGGGTTCTCCTCAACGGCGTGTCGGGACCCGCGATCTGGCACCGCTGCGGGCTTCGTCAAGGCGACCCTGTGTCACCACAACTCTTTGTGCTTGCTGTCGACACATTGGGGCGCCTCTTCCGTCGCGCGGCTGAGCTCAAAGTCCTGCAGCAACTGCACCCTCGCCGCACGCTCCCCGTCCTTTCGCTGTACGCGGACGATGTCATACTCTTCTGCTAGCCCACGACACACTCGCCGTCCGAGAAATCCTGCAGCTATTTGGCCGGGCGTCAGGCCTTCGGGTCAACTTCCTGAAGAGCACGGCTACGATGATCAGATGTGACGGCGACATGGCTGCCCCGGCCATCGCCAACCTTGGCTGCCCAATCGCGGTGCTGCCCATCACCTACCTGGGGATCCCACTCACCCTTGGACCCCCATCCGCTGCACAGCTGCAGCCCCTCGGCGACAAGACCGCTGGCAAGCTCCCCACCTGGAAGGCGCACCTCATGAACAAGGCCGGACACCTTGCCTTTGTGAAATCGGTGCTGAGTGCGATCCCCATTCACCAACTTCTGGTGCTCGCGCCGCCAAAAAAGATCCTCAAACTCCTCGAAAAAATCCAACGAGGATTCCTATGGGCTGGCCGCACCGAGGTGCACGGCGGCAACTGTCACGTCAACTGGCAACGCGTCTGCCGCCTGACCCGGCTTGGTGGGCTCGGGGTGCACGACCTGGAGCGCACGGGCTTGGCCTTGCGCACCAGATGGCTTTGGTTCGCCCGCACGGACGACAACAGGGCATGGTCTGGCCTCGACCTTCAATTCACTGCTGCGGAGCGTGCCTTCTTCTTCGCGCCCACAACCATGATCCTCGGCGACGGCCAGCGTGCGCTGTTCTGGGAAGACCGTTGGCTCAACGGGCGCGCCATCTTGGAAATAGCACCACAACTGCACGCCCTCATCCCCAAACACCGCCGCAAGAGCAGGACGGTGGCAGACGGTCTGAATGCGCACCAATGGACATCGGACATTCAGGGCACCCTTGGCATCCGCGAGATCGGCCAATACTTGCTTACTTGGCATGCGATCGAGCACATCAGACTCACTGTCGAGCCGGATCGCCTGCATTGGAAGTGGAATGCGGCAGGTACCTGCACAGCCCAGTCCGCCTACCTTGCCACCTTCCATGGCTCGACCTCCTGCCCTGCTTGGAAGCTCACCTGGAAGGGCTGGGCGCCCCCGCGTGTGAAATTCTTCCACTGGCTTGCCCACCTGGGACGTTGCTGGACGGCCAACTGCCTTGCTCGCCGCGGACTGCCGCACCCTCCTCGCTGCCCGCTTTGTGACCAAGCGCCTGAATCAATCCAGCACCTAATCCTGGAATGCCCCTTCTCCAAGCAAGTGTGGCACGAGATATTGTCCTGGCTGCGCTTGACATGCAGCGTGCCCTCCAGCGAGGGATCCCTATCAGAGTGGTGGCGCTCGGCGTGGCGAAACACGCCGAAACCCATGCAAAAAGGCCTTACCACCGCAACCCTGCTGATACCTTGGATGACCTGGAAGCATCGCAACGACTGCGTGTTCAACGGCGCAACCCCATCGATCAACTCACTGATGGCACGGATCAAGGACGAAGCCAAGCTCTGGGCAAGGGCTGGAGCCCGTGGCCTGCGTGCCATCCTCCCTCAAACCTGGGACGTCCACTGATTTATGACTGTAATCGTATCCACTGATTTATGACTGTAATCGTTCCTCTTAGGAGGCTGTAACAAACTTATCTTTTCAATACAAAGAAACGCAAGCCTTTTGCGTTTTCTCAATTTTTTTTCATGTGTTTTGCTTTAGCACATGCGAATTATGTTTTTTTTGGGTATATGCTTGGATGAATTTATGTTGAGGATGGCCTCATGCTTGTGATCCCATTCTTATGTAATTTTTTCTTGTTGGACAGGGATTTAGGAATTCTTAATCTTTTGATTTGTTTTTTTTTCTTGTTTACATTTTAAATTTAGGGACTTACCTTATGTAACTTTGGTATGTATTGGTTGATTCATTGTATTTCCTTTTCAGGATCTTATTTGGTCAACTGGTCTCCTAACCTGCAGACTGCAGTATCTGACTTAGTATGTGAAGAGATTACTTCTTTTTTAACTAGTACATACATACATATATCTGCACAACTATATAATTTAAACCAAAAGGAAAATTGGGTGATTCTGCATGGGAGATCTGAAACTTCAATACTTCATGGATGATCATACGTGAGCCAATCAAATATTTGATTCTATAATGTTTTGTATTATTAGGAAGTTGAATACTCTGAAGAACCTGGCTATTTGTACTATATGAAGTATCGTGTTGCTGGTGGATCGAGGTACATATTTTTACATTCTTAATTGTGCTCGTCTAACATCTAATAATTATTCGATGTGAATTACCATTAAATAATCAATGATGTCGTCACACATATTGCTGACTGTATTTACAGCCAAGTGTGTGCTTGTGTTACCACCAGTTCTTTTTTATTTTGGCTCTCTGTTGTGATGTTTAAGTGAACATTTTTCATGAGAATGAGTATCCTGATATACATTATATTTTGCATTCTAACATGAGGAATCCAGCAAATATGATTGATACAGTTTAATGCTTAGCATTGCTTACACATTGAAATTTGTGGGGCAGGGATGATTTTATGACTATTGCGACAACACGACCTGAGACTCTATTTGGTGATGTTGCGATTGCTGTTAACCCAGAGGTATGATCTTTTTAGTGTTCTGCAGTAAACATAAGTAGTGCTGATAGGAGCTGGGTTCCTACCGGGTCTAGCTCGTAGGTTGTAGGGGTGGAAGGGGGCTTGGCGTGGAGGAAGGCGAGGTCGCCGGCGCTGGGGCGCCGTCGTGCGAGAGAGATAGAGGGCGCAGGAGGCGGCGGCTAGGGTTAGGTCTCCCGGCTCCCTTCAGGAAGCCGAGCAAATATAATTGCTTCTGCTTAACTTCAAACGAGTCCTTACATGAGTTTATATAATCTCCAAATACGATAACTGGGCTAAGCCCCTAATAACGAAAAGATAACTGGGCCAGGCCCCCAACTGCCTGGGCTGTAGTATATGCCGGCCATAACAAGTACGTTGTAAGACATTTTATTGTCTTCTGTTGCAACCTATGCTATAACTACATTGAGCTATTTTATTTCTCAAAGAAATTGGATTTGGTAAACCATCTTTATTTTAATTTTTTAATTGACAATGCAGGATGAGCGCTATGCAAAATATGTTGGAAAATTGGCTATTGTACCCTTGACATTTGGGAGACATGTTCCTATCATTGCTGATCGGGTAAGAATGAAACTATTGTTTTCGTTAGTACTCCCTCCATTCCAAAATATAGTGCGCCCGCGCTTCCCGAGGTCCAACTTTGACCATAAATTTAACCAACGAGACCGACTGCGGCGGGAGAAAAAAATTATATAATTGAAAACTTCTTTTGAATACGAATTCACTGGTATAACTTTTGCTCCCGCCGCAGTCGGTCTCGTTGGTTAAATTTATGGTCAAAGTTGAAGCACGGGAATAGAGGAAGCACTATATTTTGGAACGGAGGGAGTATTTTCTATATTTCTAGCAATTTCAGATAGGATATTGTGAGATTAATAAAATGAAGCAATGCAAAAGCACCATATTCACTAGTCAGGGCGTTCTCTCGTCATATTTATTGAGTTATAATTTATCATGTTGCTTGCACATGCAAAGTTTACACTATCGTGTTTCAGTTGAAGCAAGGAAAACATTTATTCATCAATTCATGTAGTTACCTACTTCACCGGTATGACTATTTTTGTGGCTAAGGCAAAATTTTGCATCCCAAGCTGGCTTTTCCCTTTGCTTGATGTACGTACATGCATTCTTTTGTGCAAGTTTTTCACACTTGCATGCCCAAATTCAAAATATTTTTCCTGTGACCACATATGGTTTCTCCCTGGCTAAAAAACTTATTTCGCTGTAGTAATTGGGTCTACTTTTCTCCAGATGCAGTTGAGGGACTGCTAAAAGGGTAGCAGGATAGTTTTCCTTGCATAGACTTTTGTTAATAGTAACTATCGTTTCTACGATTTACAGTACGTTGATCCAGAATTCGGAACAGGGGTGCTGAAGATTAGCCCTGGACATGATCAGAATGATTATCATATTGCTCGAAAGCTTGGGCTGCCAATTCTTAATGTTATGAACAAAGATGGCACATTAAATGATGTTGCTGGATTATACAGGTATAATATTTGCAAGACAATGCATGTGAAGTAACATTGTTATTTTTTCTGTGGTTAATTTCTTCATGACTTGCAATTTCAGCTGCTTACAAACACATTTATGTTATTATATGTTCCTCTTTGTAAGGTGACTTGAAGTTGCTTTCGAGGTATAATACAATAGGACTTTAGCTGTTTAACACAGCTTACTGTTCTAACTTTTTTTAAGATAAAAAGGTTGGAAACACAATTTGCGGCATTGAGTTAGTACAATTAGTATAATCAGTTGATTCAACTACTGCATATGAAAAGGCAGTACTAACAGAGTTGCAGTTTGCCTGGCCTTCTGTATGCAACATGTTGATCTTAACTCCGTTTCCTCCTTTTTTTCGCCAGTGGTATGGATCGTTTTGAGGCACGAGAGAAGCTGTGGTCTGACCTTGTTGAGACTAACTTGGCAGTGAAGAAGGAACCCTATACACTTAGAGTTCCCAGATCTCAACGTGGTGGTGAAGTGTGAACCTTTTTCCTATTCTTTGTCGTATTTAAGGGCTGGTGATGTTTTTTGGCTTGATGACCCCACTTCTGTGTGATCCTAGGTCATAGAGCCCTTGATTAGTAAGCAGTGGTTTGTCACAATGGAGCCATTGGCTGAAAGGGCCCTCCATGCTGTTGAAAAAGGGCAACTCACTATTCTTCCGGAGAGATTTGAGAAGGTAAATGCATGGATCTTTCATTCTGTTCTCTAGAAAGGTAGTGGCCAAAGGAAGGGGTGGTGGATGTTGCCGCGCTTCTCCTGGCGGTTACTTCGTAGGCCCGTAGCATTGTACCTTGGAGTGTTGGTCCAGTCCTGGGATTGTACCAAACCTTTTCCCTATCTGTCTATGCATACTTATGCATCTTCTCAAAAAAGAAAGAAAATAATGGTAGTCATCTACTGCTCAGCAGTAAGCACACCTAAAGAGCAGTAACAGAGGTGGGCAGAGCCTAACAATTTAGCCCCCTTAGGCACTTAGTCGTCAGGGCGGCGAGTGCTTGCGTTAGGTCGCTTTGCCGCCTTAAGAACAACGCTATTGTGACTGGAAGTTCTATCGGGGCTCAGCGAAACAATACATATGCCAAAGAAAGTGCTCACATATCTACACATATTTGTGTTAATTATTATTCCTGCAGAAATGAATTTTGTAATTGTCCTGTCCTGCCCACTATTTTATCCCTGCTCATTCTTTTGTGTGCTCTGCTGCTGCAGATATATAATAATTGGTTAACAAATATAAAAGATTGGTGTATAAGTAGACAATTGTGGTGGGGCCATCGGATACCAGTCTGGTACATCGTTGGAAAGAAATGTGAAGAAGACTATGTTGTTGCCAGAAATGCAGAGGAGGCACTTGCGAAAGCTCAGGAAAAATATGGAAAATCAGTTGAAATATATCAGGATCCTGATGTTCTCGATACTTGGTTCTCAAGGTTTGTCTTCCTCTTCAAAATTGTGTGGTACCAATTGGTTTTCTGCAATATGGATTTGTTGATCGCTTGAATTTTTGTGAGCACTTCTTATTTAATTCAGAACATTACTTAGCATTCATCTAATGGAAATACATGCTCCTTTTCTTATTTTGCAATTGAGCACAAGTTCCGCAATACAATTTTGTTAATGAAAGACTGTAGGGGAGGCCCTGACAGCACACATTTTGTATTAATAGGAAAATATATTCACATTTCTTGGCAATTTCTTGATGTTCTGGTTTTTCTTGTTGCAACATCATGATATTGCGACACAAACATTTCATATCACTTTCATTGTGATTGCCTCTAAAGATAATCATCAAGTTCGTCCTCAAATTCTTGGCTTTGTTCCTCACCTCTGCTTCTAAATGGTTTCTTAGCCCTCTGCTTGTGGTGCCTGCCATGTGCAATTGCAATAAGCAGGTTAATAGTTAATGTCCTTGTGTGGCCGTTCTCACAGCTCAGGGTTCTAGGCTCCAATAAAACTATGAATTCAGGCAATATATTTGACTGGACTTGCTATTCACCATGCTTTGAATTCTTTCCGAACTCCTATATTACATTTGCTTTCTTCCTTTACTTCCTACTCCCTCCGTTCCAAAATAGATGACTCAACTTTGTACTAAAGTTAGTATAAAGTTGAGTCATCTATTTTGGAACGGAGGGAGTAGTATATTACATTCTCTTTCTTACTTCAATGTCTGTATGAGCTATATTTCCAAGTATTGGAAGTAGTAAAGAACTGCACAAGTATAATCAATTTGTACATACAACTGTTACAAGTAATATAAAAAATTGCTCGTAGTTTTCTGTTTTGACTTGTTGGAAGTTATCGTGCAGTGCTTTATGGCCTTTCAGCACACTTGGTTGGCCAGATGTGTCCAGGGAAGATTTTAAGCATTTTTATCCTGCAACAGTCCTTGAGCCCGCCTTTCTTTGAACAAGGTGGTGTGCTTGTTATCCTGCTGATACTCTGCTTTTCCATGTACTATGTCTGATACTATAGCTAATTTATTTTTGACAGCCATGACATTTTATTTTTCTGGGTTGCACGGATGGTTATGATGGGAATTGAGTTTACAGGAACAGTACCATTTTCTTATGTCTATCTACATGGTCTTATCCGGGATTCTGAGGTGAGAGATATGAGCACCTTAATTTTTGTTTTGTACTTTTGAGGGACAAAGGCTTATCATTTTGTTGTAATTTATAATCAATATGATCAAATTTCTATTTCCTCTTTTGAGAGAACGGCTGTATCTCAGGAAACATGCTGTACATACTGCTACATATTATTTACTGAGAGCTGTTAATTGATGTGTCCGTCGCCTGTTTTGCTGTTTGTCACATGTTCCTACCTAAGTCACTTTTGAGGACCACCGCAAAGAGAACTTTGTGGTCAGGACAAATAAGAGGAAAACTGGAAAAATAAAATTAGAAGGATTGACCTTTAGCCTCAACTCGACCCCAGGAGAGAAACTGTTGTATATGAACTTCCTGCTTTGTGTGCTAATGGGCTGTGTGATACTCTGGCAGAGATCCACAGACTCCTTGCAGATGGTCTGATATTGTATATGTGGCCCATACCAGCCCATGAAGCCCAGGCCATACCGTTCCAGTGGTTGACCTAGTTGAGAGGGGTGCACGACGATGTCTGTGTGAAAGCGCCGCTTCATACCAGATTGAGTAGCTGCCTGGTACATCCCTCTCTCGAACTACATGGTATCGGTGGCCGAGGGCGAGGGAGGAAGGTGATGGCGGCTGCCGGAGGAGCTGCAGTAGATGCACAGTGAGACGAAATCACTAGCGAAGAGAGGCGGCTGTGCGCGACGCTGACGGAGGGGCTGCGGCTGTGCGGCAGAGCCGCAGAGGACAAAGAGGAGGTGCACGACAGCGGAAGAAGGCAAGGTGCGGCGGCTGCTTGGGCAGCTGCTGTTGGTGGTACTGGCTGTGCCTGCTGCGGCAAAGGTGGGGTGCGGCTGCTCGCCCTCGATCTGGAGCAAGACAAAAGTGCTGTTCTGTTGCTTGATGTTGGTGGTACTTGCAACGTCTGAGAAACAGAGAGGGTGGTGCTACTGAAGTGTGGCTGAGGTGCTGTGCTGTTGCTGCTGCTGCTGCCGCGATTGGAGAGGGTGACAGAAGCAGTACTGGCGGTCGCACTCGCACAGCTAGGAGAAGAGGCGGAGGCTGTCATGGCAAGTGATGTTACCTCTGTGCTGGAGAAACTTGTGCAGCTCATGACTGTGAAAGCTGCCGAGGGGTCATCTCCTGCAGGATTGTTGTGCCTCAAGCAGATCAGGGTTCAAGCTTGAACTCATGCAAAAAGATGTCAAGCTGAATGGTGTGAGCAGCTACCTGAGCTGGTCGAGGTGGGCCTTGTTGATCTTGAAGACGGAGGGCCTGACGGGGTATGTTCATGGAACGGTTGAAGAACCTTCTGACAAGGAGAGCCCATAATGGAAGAAGTGGAGTGTTACTGACTCCCTGATATTGGCCTGGATGTTGAACTCCCTGATTTCGGCCATTGCAGTGTCTGTTGTGTGGAGCATGCTGTCCATGAGGTATCCATGAGGTATTCCGGTAAGGGAAACCTGATGCTCATGTCTCAAATAGAAGACAAGATCCAAGATGTTCGTTAGGGTGATAGAATGATGGTATATGTTCAAGATTCAAGGGGTCCGGTTCGCCCCGTTGGACCGGTGGACCGCACCTCCCTTTTGTTACCAAAGTAGGGTAACCGGACGACCTTGAGGGTCCAAATGGGGCAAACCCCTTTGAACCTGGGGTCGAATCGCACCTATACCTCATCAGAATAGTGCCCCCGCAGGATGGCTGGAGCCTGGAGGATGGATCACGGCAAGCCGTCAGCCACTGAATAAACTCGTAGAAGCATCGCCTACCCCTGCCGGTTGCCCATGTCTCCATCTGCATCTCCTTTTACTGGTCGGTATCCAAATTCACCACCACCGGAGCAGGTTAGTTGTCAGCAGCCGGAACGCCGTGACGCACGGGAGGCGCTTGTAGCCGGGAGAGTAGATCAGGCAGCCCAAATCTCCAGCATCAGTTCGACCTCATGCCAGCCTCTCTCTCATCTGCTTCTTCTGGTGTATAGAACGAGTTAACATGAGCAAATAGCGGTGGTGTGCTAGCGAGGGGCAAACCTACGGACCTAATGGTTGGCCCGTTACCCTAAGAGAGGAGGTGCGGGCCTAACCTTGGACCTATTTTTCCTAATAGGTTCAGAGGTCCAATACTAGGGTCTAACCTTGGGCGGATTTGGATCAGTGTGATCCCCTTGAGCTTCCATATGCAGAGTCCATGGAAATTGCCAGGAATTGGGTTGAGCGTAGGTGTGTGATGCAGTTTCTAAAAGGTCTCAATCAAGGTTTTGAGAGCAGGCATGTTGCACTCAGCCAACGCTTGTGTCCCTTGATGAGGCCATTCCTGTGATGTACCAAGAAGAGGTACTCCTGCAATCAAGAAGAGGACATGGAAATGAATCTGCTTTCAGGGTGGCTGACCAATGAGATTCTAGAGATTGTTATAATTGTGGTCAACCAGGGCATATTGGTCGTTTTTGCACAAGACCAAGAAGAGGCAGGGGCCAAGGATCTAGTGATGGCAGTAGAAAACGAGGTGGTCGGAATGGGAGTGGTGGTTCTTGGACGGCTCCTAGGGCAAATATTGCTGCTTTAGTTGAAGGGACACAACCTACATGAGGAAAGGAGACTGCTACTAGCTATGCCAACGTTGTCGATACAAATGAAGGTCACATTGAACACGCATCAAATAGCAGCCCATCAAATAAATTATGAATGGGTGCTTGACTCAGGAGCATCACATCATGTTGCTGGAGACTTCAGTGAGTTTAAATCCTATGTTGCACACCCTCTCATACATCAGGAAACCATTCACACAGCAGATGGCACAACCCAGTCCATCACATGTGTTGAGACAGTCAGATGCACACCTAACATTGATTATCCTGTCTTGCATGTACTCCCTCTGTCCAGGTGTATAGGACGTCTAGTGAAAATTAGATATCCCAAGAATATTAGCTGCGCTTGTAATTAATATCCCTCGTAACCCACACATCCTCTCGTTCGGTTCCCTCATGCCGCCCCTTTAACTTCCCTGCTCATTCCCATGCATGCACATCTCAATCCTCCTATTCCCATGCATGCACAATTAAATGACTCTTTCGATTGCGTTATTTGAGGGCAGACGATAGGCTTGTTTTCACAATCTCAACATAAGGCTGGCCATAGCGGGAATAACTTAGCTAGTAACATAACGCATCCCAAGGCAAATTTGCTTATGTGGCGAGTAGTTAATGAGAGATATGTTTGTGGTAACATAATATGTTACTGTAACAAACACACCCCGAGGCAAAATGAGTCTACATCTAAATAAATAAAGCCTTGCATGATACCACACATATGTTACTACTACCCATTATGGAGGTAGTAACATATACTAGCAACATATGCATGTTACTAGTCTAAGTTACTTCCCCACTATGACCAGCCTAACGCTTGCCTATCACGGTGCGTCTTGGTCATGATGCAACTCCTTAGACGACCTATGCACGTGGACGGTGGGAGTACCGGCTTTCCTCGTGAACTTAAGTGTCCTTGAGTGCTTTGATTGACCAAATTGATTGCTGAATAATTCAAGGCAAAGTTGTGTGCTTGATCCAAGAGAGATCGACGAGCAGGAGTCTTGGGACTGAAGTGAGGCATAGGGGGTTGTGGTACATGGACTGCAACATGACGGACCGTCAGTGAATGCACATGCTAGCTGCAGTTGCCGAGGATAAGGAGACTAGAGCCCCAATCCATCATTGTAGAGCAAGCAATCGTCAGGGTCTGACGGAGATGTATAAAGGTTTGACATGTGTCTTTTGACAAAATGTATCAAATATTTCCCAGATGTAATGAGTGGTGTGAACAAGAGCAAGCTGAACTGTGATGCATGTGAGTTTGTTAAACATACCAGAAACTCATATGTGAGTAAGGGATCAGGAGCATCTCCTTTTGTGTTGATCCATTCTGATGTATGGACATGTCCAGTGCCATCTGTCAGTGGTATGAAGTACTTCGTTACGTTCATCGATTGCCATTCTCGAATGTCTTGGGTCTATCTTTGACATAAGGATGGAGTGTTTCATAACTTTTTATGGACTTGTTCAGACTTAGTATAATGTGAAAATTCAAGCACTTAGATGAGACAATGACACCGAGTATGTTAACAAGGCCACTGGTGCCTTTTTTGTCGGACAAGGGCATCCTGCATCAAACATCTTGTCCAGACAAACCTCCTCAGAATGGGGCGACAGAGAGGAAAAATCGTTACCTGTTGGAGGTGGCTCGGGCATTGATATTCACCATGAATGTGCCCAAGTTCCTGTGGAGTAAAGCTGTCAAGATGACCCCTTCTTGATTAACCGCGTGCCATCTAGGGTGACATGTAGGAAATCTCCGTGTGACTTGATTTTTCACAGAAAATAAATTCCCAGTTCCTCCCAAGGTGTTTGGTTGCACTTATTTTGTTCGTGATCATAGGCCATCGTCAACAAATTGGATCCTCAGGAAGTCAAATGTATCTTTATTGGATATTCTTTAGGACAAAGAGAGGCGGACATTTGTGAGCATGGATGCTGCGTTCCGTGAATCGGAACCCTTTTATGGTGAAAAAACTGATCTAACTGTCTTGTTTGAAGTACTTGACCAATGTTTCCAACCGGTGATTTGTCAGGAGGGGGAGAATAGTAGCATAAAGTGCAGATGCATCCGTCACCTTTAGCAACAGGCGGCTCCATAGTACTCATGTGGCTCTTTTGATACAGACATCGATTTCCACTGGAGATGTGCAGGTTGGCACAGATGGACTTTTGCTCCAGTAGCAAAGATGAACATTGTGAGGATTCTGATCTCTTGTGTAGCAAATTTCGGGTGGCCTTTCGATCAACCTGATGTGAAGAATGCTTTCTTGCATGAGGATTTATACATAGAGATTCCACCTGGGTTCTCGACTTCTGTGACTGCTGAAGGTATGCAGGCTAAAGAAAGCCCTTTATGGACTAAGCTCCAAGAGCTTGGTTTGACAAGTTTCGGGCAGTGTGTGACATAGGGTATGGACAATGCAATGGTGACCATACGTTATTTTATAGACACTCTCAAGGGGAAGTAACCATTCTTGCAGTTTATGTTGATGATATCGTTATCGCTGGTGATGATGACGTAGAGATAGCAAGGTTCAAGGGGTGTCTGAGTAAGGTCTTCGAAGTTAAAGATCTTGGTCGACCCAAGTACTTCCTTGGTATAGAAGTAGCTAGGTCTGAAAAAGGAATAACTCTTTCTCAAAGAAAATATACCCTGGACCTTCTCTATGATGTTGGCATGTTGGGTTGTCGATCTGCTTCAACCCCAATTGATCAAAACCAATAAAGTGACTGCCAATAAGGTGACCTGGTGGATAAAGAAACATATCATTGATTGGTGGCAAGATTGTCGTACTTGTGTCATGCACGACAAAACATTGCATTTGCAGTAAGTGTTGTGAATAGATATATGCATGAGCCTAGAAGTGAACATCTTGAGGCAGTACGTAGAATCTTGAGATACTCGAAAGGTTCTCGTGGGAAAGGACTGTTGTACAAGAGTCAATGGACTTCCTGCCATAGATTGTTATTGTGATGACAAAAGATCAATTTCAGGCCATTGTGTTTTTGTAGGAGGAAATCTAGTGTCTTGGAGAAGCAAGAAACAATCCAAAACAAATACAAAGCCATGTCAGGGACTGAGTGATTTGTTATGGACAAGGAGTCTATTAGAAGAGCTGAAGATATTTAAGACCATTTGCATGAATGTGTTGTGTGACAAGAAGTCGGCAATTAATATAGCAAACAACCCGGTTCAACATGAGAACCAAACATGTGGAGACTGATAGATCTTTTATCAAACAAAAAGTTGGATGCTGGATTATCAAGATAGGGTATGTGAGCTCAGGGCAACAAATTGCATATTGCTTTACTAAAGGACTAGGAACCAAATACAGCTTGGCTTGTGACAAGATGGGAATGATAGATCTAAGATATCCATCACCCCTCTTGGGGGGTTTGGGGGGGGGGGGGCAGTGTTGTATATGTGGGCCCGTACCGTTCTAGTGGTGGTCCTAGCTGAGGGGGGTGCATGACGATGTCTGTGTGAGAGCGCCGCTTCAGACCAGATCGAGTAGCTGCCTGGTAGGTCCTCTCTCGAACTACACCTGACAGTGCCTCCCTTACCCTGATAAACTTGTAAGTCCACATACTGTAGTTAAACCGATGGATGGGTGGGTGGGCTACTAGTCCACTATGAAGTCTATTAGACATGTGTCATTCCTTCGTCCGTCTGAGTTGTTTATGTTGCTAGATTAGCTCTCAGTTCCACAGACTAATCAGCAAGATCTTCAGGGGCGGAAAATGTCAAAGTCACTGGGGAATGTTATTGACCCCCTAGATACCATGAACGAGTACGGGACAGATGCATTGAGATTTACACTTTGCATGGGCACTGCCGGCCAGGTTTGCTTTTCCATGGTCTTCTGCATTTTGTTGATCAAGCTTGTTCACTTCTCCGTTGTTAATACACCTTTTTACTTCAGGACATTAATCTTTCTACAGAAAGGTTGACATCAAATAAGGCTTTCACCAACAAACTCTGGAATGCAGGCAAATTTTTGTTGCAGAATTTGCCTGAAAGAAGTGATGCTACTGCATGGGATCTCTTATTAGCAAACAAGGTATCTCACTGAATTCCAAATTGCAGATGATGCATTGATTAAATTTCATTCTCCTTTATATAATTGTTGCTAATACATTTGCATCTCCTTTTTAGTTTGACACAGAAGCAGCGCTACAGCAACTACCATTGCCAGAAGGCTGGGTGGTGAGTCCATCATTTTTTCTTTTGAATTGTTGGCCTTTTATGAAGTATGCTAATTAATAAGAGAACAAACAAAAATTCAGGTTACAGGACTACATGAACTTATCGATAAAGTCAGCATAAGCTATGAAAAGTTTTACTTTGGAGATGCAGCTAGAGAAATCTACGATTTCTTTTGGAGCCATTTTGCTGATTGGTAAGTTTGCGAAGAACCAAATAACAGGAACTACAACTTGTTTATGGGAGCACACACACACACACACACACACACACACACACCAAGCTGTCGCCTGATTCTATGTTCCAATATGCACTCTACCGTTGCACCGTTATGGTGCATGCTTTCTACTCCCTCAGACCCAAAATAAGTGTTGCAGTTGTGAGCTAAGGTTGAACTAACCTTAGTTCAAAACTGCGACACTTATTTTGGATCGGAGGGAGTAGTAGACTTACATATTTTCTCAAATTTATTGTAATTCAGGTATATTGAATCTAGTAAGACTCGTCTCTACCACTCTGGTGATGGTTCAGCTACTATTACGGCGCAAAGTGTTCTCTTGTATGTGTTTGAAAACATACTGAAGCTACTGCATCCATTCATGCCCTTCGTCACTGAAGAATTATGGCAGGTACAAAAACCTTGACGCCCATTACTATTATACAGCATTGTTTAACTCCCACTTTCATCAGCCTCATCAGTACATATAATTATTTTCAGGCATTGCCGTACAGAAAGGATGCACTTATAGTTGCTCCCTGGCCTAGCACCGACCTCCCAAAGAACTTGTTGTCCATCAAAAGATTTCAAAATTTGCAATCGTTGGTAAATTTCCACTTGAGCTGTATGTGCTCATTTTATATGTGGCCTGCCGGCGACCATTTTGTTTGATCACCTGTATAATAACAGATAAGAGGAATCAGAAATGTCCGAGCAGAGTATTCTGTCGAGCCAGCTAAACGGATATCAGCTTCTGTTGTTGCCACTGCGGATGTCCTGGAGTACATATCGGTAGGTGTCTTCTCACAGCAAGTCCATTCTGTTTGTGACATTTCATTGTACGTATATTATGAGCCTTTTGATCCAGCAATTTGAGAAGCCTAGCATGTTTTGTACTCAAATTATTGAAATCAAAGTTGCCAAGGAATAGTGCATTTAACTGGGAAAGCTTCACTGTTAGAACTTGAGAGGCACAGCTCCTAGAAAGATTAGAAGTAGAGTTACCTATATGTGATTGGTGCGATGGTATCTATGATTGCTGCAACTTTCCTGTATACTATGGTGTTTTTTTCCCCATCATCTGACTTGTATTTCTATGCCGCAGAAAGAGAAGCAGGTGCTTGCTTTGCTGTCAAAGCTTGACGCACAGAACATAAATTTGACTGAATCACTACCGGGTGAGTGCCTTGTAAACTCGTTATCTTGGTTGATGCAGTTTGCCAATAAGCAAATCTATTTGATGCTCGCCAGGTGATGCAAATCAGTGTGTCCACATTGTTGCTGATGAGGGTCTGGAGGCATACCTACCTTTGGCAGACATGGTTGATGTGTCAGCGGAAGTTGAGCGGCTCTCTAAGCGTCTCTCTAAGTTACAGACAGACTATGACACTTTGTTGGCCCGTCTCAGTTCCCCGAGTGTACGTCGAATATTTCTTCTCCTTTTATGTGAGCAAGTTTTCGGAAGAGGGTTCCTGCATCCTGTTGGTCACGCGTTTCATTTGTGGTGCAGTTTGTAGAGAAGGCCCCGGAAAACATTGTTCGTGGAGTTCGTGAGAAGGCATCCGAGGCAGAGGAGAAGATCTCCCTTACTAAGAACCGTCTTACTTTTCTGCAGTCAACAGTTTCCACATAAACATAGTAGTCAGCGTTGCCCTCAGAATGCCAATTTTGATTGTCAGTAAAGCAAATCTCGAGAGAAATGGTCACCTCAGAGTAGCACAGCAGATCAGTACATAAATGGACTACATTGAAAAGAGGCACATTATATTTTGGCTTAAGAAATCCATTTTTGACACCTTGATGTACAGCACATTTTGGCTTTAAAGGTTCTTTTTTCTTTTGCATGCTCTACATTTTTGTTTGAGTGTTAACGCTAATGATTGATTCTGGAGAAGATTTCTCAATTTGTATAATCACACATGCACGTAATTATTCAGCAGGCCTCCATCCAAGGCACATTTTAAAACAAATACATTAATTTCTGATCAGACATCTCAATTCCTATGTGTCTAGCTGCTATCTCCTTTTCTTTTGGTTTGTGAGGGTCTAGCTGATATATCTAGGGACTTTGGAGGGCAACCGCAACGACACATTATGGACACGGCAACGACCTATGACCTGGACTATCTCACTGCATGTGCTTTGAAACTAACGTAAAAAGAAAATTGTCATTTTGGTTTTAAAAAAAGTGCATGTCTGAAAAACCACCACCTTCTCTGGCATGGGTTGCGATTTTGCAACCATCACGTCGCATAATACCTATCATTTCAGAATTTTTTTTTCCGAGGGTAGAAGAGAGAATAATATATACAAAAGATTACAATTTTGCTAGTTAGGTGTCACAAGTCGACCCTAACCAAGTCTCCACCCCACCCCCTCATGCTACCTGACTACTCAGATACTAGTTGTCCTCCAAACGCTTTTGCCGTGGTTCAAGTCCTCAAATCGTCGAAGATCATGTTCATTGTATCCCCTTCGTTCTTAATCTGGCCTGATTCGAACACCCTCACGTTCCTCTGTTTCCATAATGTCCAACAAATCAGCACCACGAACGTGTCGAACTCTTTTCGAGTTTGCTTGTGTATTTGTTTTCTAACTTCCGTCCACCATTGCACCAACCTTGAGTCATTTGCAGGGCAAATCTTAATCCTCAAACCCATTTTAGCAATGCAACGATACCACACTTGCCGCGAGAATACACTGCTGCAAAATGTGGTCAACCGTGTCCTCTTCCTGGTCGCATAAGTAGCATTTTGATGTTTGGTCTTGCAAACCATGTCTCGTCCTTCTATCCGACGTCCACAATTGGCATTGTACTGCCAACCACATGAAGATCTTACACGTAAGTGGAGCCCAACATTTCCAGATGGCTCTGAATGAGTGAAATCTCACTCCTCCCTCACATAGCATCTTGTATGATGATGATGCTGTGCAAACTCCTGACTCGTTCCAAGCCCAGATGGGTCGGTCCTCCAACTGTTCATCCAATTGAACCTCCGAAATGATCTCCCAAAGTCCGATGAACTGGGTTAAACCCTCCATGCATAGGTTACCCACTACGTCGTTCATCCATGCATGCATGCCCAGAGCATCACATACCAGTCGTCTGTTGGCCACTTGCGTGCGAACCGTTGCCACTACCAAGGGGCAATATCTGAGATTGTTACACCCTGCAACCACCGGTCTTTCCAAAACAAGGTTTTTGTTTCCTGAGCCAACCTTCCATTTAACTAGACTCCCAAAGGCTTGGTCTACCTTTTTGTCGGCGGTCAAGTTGAGCCCTTGACAAGGCTTGGATGCATCTGTGGGTCGAAGCCATTCCCATCTTAATCTTAAGGCCAAACCATGTTTATATAAGTCAATGACGCCCAATCCTCCCATGTGTTTTGGCCTACACACCTTGGCCCATGAAACCACACATTTGCCACCACTCACTTCCTCCGTCCCGGCCCAAAAGAATGCCCGACAGCCTTTGTCCACTCTTTCTAGAGCCCATTTTGGCGCCTCCGCAATCATGAGATGATGAGTGGCCCGCGCCCTCATGACTTGGTTGACAAGGATAAGCCTCCCAGGTCTAGTCACCAATCCCCTTTGCCATCCTGGCAAGATGTGTAGGGCCGCATCCACAACCGGCTGCCACTCGGATCTTTTGAGTTGTCTTATGCTAAGCTGGAGCCCTAGGTATTTGCACGGGAATGTGGCTATCTTCCATGGTAGAGCCGACTTGACAAACTCCTCATCCTCAGTCTCGGCCTGGATCATAATTGTCGTTGATTTGGCAAAGTTCACTTTAAGACCAGATGCAACTCCGAAGATGGCGAGGGTTTCCTTAACGAACAGGAGATTTGGCCAAGTTGGCTTGATGAAGAGCACCACATCATCAGCGTACAATGACAGGCGCTGCATCGGGCTACATCCATTTATGGTACTCAGCACACGGTCCTCATGCGCCTTGACAATGATAGTCGTAAGAACATCCATGGCAATAACGAAAAGCAAGGGGGAGATCGAGTCCCCTTGCCTCAGGCCTTTAGCGTGCATGAACTTGTCTCCTGCACATCCATTCACAAGCACTCTTGAGCTGGCACTGGTAAGAAGTGTTGCTATCCAAGATATCCAACGCTCCGAGAATCCTTTAGCTTGTAACACTTCGAACAAGAATGTCCATGCCAGGGAGTCAAAGGCTTTAGTTATGTCTAACTTGAGCAACACTCCTTTTGCTTTCCTTCGATGCATCAAGCGTGCCATTTGCCTCACCAGAAGAAAGTTGTCATGCAAGCATCGCCCCTCAAAGAAAGCGGACTGGTTCACCTGAACAAGCTCTCCCATGCATGGCCTGAGCCTTGCGATCAGAAGCTTAGATGCAATCTTGGGCATGCTATGCACTAGGCATATAGGTCGGAAATCGAATACAGTGCATGCTTCCGGAGACTTCGGCAAGAGAGTGAACAAAGCTTGGTTTAGTCTCCCAAATCCCCTTCCGTTTCCAAGAAAGAGATTGTGGATCACAACTACCAGATCTACCTTGATAACCTCCCAAGCTTTCTGGAAAAAAAGACCTATGAACCCGTCCGACCCTGGTGCCTTGTCCGAGGGTAGGTCCTTGATAATTGCCCAAATCTCGTCCTCCGTAAACACACCATCCCGCTCCAGGAGGTCAACAGGCGCAATCCCCAGTCTCTCCAAATCTAGGGTGAATTCTCGTGCCTCATCTTTTCCTAACAAGTCTTTATAGGCCGTGTAGAAGGCCTCCTCCTTGCCTTTCTGATAAGTGATTATGTGCCCATCCATGGTCAAAGAAGGTATATAGTTCTTCATACATCTCCCATTTGCCACCAAGTGAAATAGCTGCGTGTTTGCATCGCCTTCTTGTAGCCATGTTATTCTTGACCTTTGTCTAGCAATGGTCCTCTCTAGGGATGCCAGCCCTAGCACAAGTTGTTTAAGGGTTCTTCTAAGACATCTCTCCTCCTCCGTAAGAAGACGGTTTTCCTGAGCACAGCCGAACCGCATGATGACTATATTAACAATGGCAATTTGCAATTTGATATTTCCTATCTCCTTTTGGCCCCATGTGGCGAGTGCTCTGGCCGTGTTTCGAAGCATGATATCAAGACGCATGGAGGGGTCTGTGATATTCGGGTTGCACTTCCAAGCCTCCTTGATGACGTCCATAAAACCATCCATTTTGACCCAGAATTTCTCAAAGCGGAACCTCCTCCTAACATGCATAGGCTCTTGGAGCGTGAGGTGCAACGTACGATGGTCTGAGTACTCGGTAGATAAGGCTTGTAGGAAGCATTCCGGGTGTTCTAGTTCCCAATCCATGGAGACAAACGCACGATCAATCTTAGTGAGCGTGGGTGTCTCCCTTTCGTTGCTCCACGTGAATTTGCGCCCATGCAAGAAGAGCTCCTTGAGTGCGTTATTGTCCACAAAATGTTTGAACTTCCCCATCATTCTCTGGTCCAAGTTGGCGTTATTTTTGTCTGCCGCGTGTAGTACAAGATTGAAGTCACCAATGGCAAGCCATGGTCCTGGGATTATCGATCTATGCTCTGATAACTCATTCAAGAAGTTGATCTTGTAATCGTCCTCCTGCGGCCCATAGACTAGAGTTAACCACCATGGCGTCCCCTCCTTGGGCGAGACGAACCCGGTGACGCAATTGAAGGAAATATGCACTAGAGGCAATAATAAAGTTGTTATTTATATTTCCTTATATCATGATAAATATTTGTTATTCATGCTAGAATTGTATTAACCAGAAACTTGATACATGTGTGGATATAGACAAAACACCGTGTCCCTAGTAAGCCTCTACTAGACTAGCTCGTTAATCAAAGATGGTTAAGTTTCCTAACCATAGACATGTGTTGTCATTTGATGAACGAGATCACATCATTAGGAGAATGATGTGATGGACAAGACCCACCCGTTAGCTTAGCATAATGATCGTTAAGTTTTATTGCTATTGCTTTCTTCATGACATATACATATTCCTCTGACTATGAGATTATGCAACTCCCGGATACCGGAGGAATACCTTGTGTGCTATCAAACGTCACAACATAACTGGGTGATTATAAAGATGCTCTACAGGTATCTCCGAAGGTGTTTGTTGGGATGGCATAGATCGAGATTAGGATTTGTCACTCCAAGTATCGGAGAGGTATCTCTTGGCCCTCTCGGTAATGCACATCATGATAAGACTTGCAAGAAATGTGACTAATGAGTTAGTCGTGGTATGATGCATTACAGAACGAGTAAAGAGACTTGCCGGTAACAAGATTGAACTAGGTATGAAGATACCGACGATTGAATCTCGGGCAAGTAACATACCGACGACAAAGGGAATGACATATGTTATCATTATGGTTTGACCGATAAAGATCTTCGTAGAATATGTAGGAACCAATATGAGCATCCAGGTTCCGTTGTTGGTTATTGACCGGAGAGGTGTCTCGGTCATGTCTACATAGTTCTCGAACCCGTAGGGTTCGCACGCTTAACGTTCGATGACGATTTTGTATTATATGAATTATGTGATTTGGTGACCGAATGTTGTTCGGAGTCCCCGATGAGATCACATACATGACGAGGAGTCTCGAAATGGTCGATAGGTAAAGATTCATATATATAGGACGATAGTATTCGGACACCGGAAGTGTTCTGGGGGTACCGGGTACATATCGGGTCACTGAAAGGGGTTCCGGGCAACCCCCGACAAGCTATATGGGCCTAATGGCCAAGAGGGGAAGCACACCAGCCACTAAGGGGCTGGTGCACCCCCCATATGGGCTAGCCAAATTGGAGAAAGAAAGGGGAAGAAGGAAAGGAAAAAAGGGACTAGGATTCCCCCTTCCCCCTCTTCCCTTCCTACTCTGAATAGGAATAGGAAAGGGGGAGGCCGAATTGGGAGGACCCCAAGTAGGATTCCTCCTACTTGGGGCGCCCCTTTGGCTGCCTCTCCTCCCCTCCAACCTATATATATGTGTGTGTGTGTGTGGGGGGGGGGTGGGCACCGTTAGAACATACAACAAACATTGTTAGCCGTGTGCGGCGCCCCCCTCCATAGTTTACGCCTCCGGTCATATTCACGTAGTGCTTAGGCGAAGCCCTGTGCGGATCACTTCACCATCACCGTCACCACGCCGTCGTGCTGACAGAACTCTCCCTCGACACTTTGCTGGATCAAGAGTTCGAGGGACGTCATCGAGCTGAACGTGTGCAGAACTCGGAGGTACCGCACGTTCGATGCTTGATTGGTCGGAACGAGAAGAAGTTCGACTACATCAACCACGTTGTCAAATGCTTCCGCTTTCGATCTACGAGGGTACGTGGACACACTCTCCCCCTCTCGTTGCTATGCATCTCCTAGATAGATCTTGCGTGAGCGTATGAATTTTTTTGAAATTGCATGCTACGTTCCCCGACAGTGGCATCCGAGCTAGGTCTATGCGTAGATGATATGCATGAGTAGAACACAAAGAGTTGCAGGTGGTGATCGTCATACTACTTACCACCAATGTCTTATTTTGATTCGGCGGTATTGTTGGATGAAGCGGACAGGACCAACCTTACATGACCACGTCCATGAGACCGGTTCCACCGACAGACATGCAACTAGTTTTGCATAAAGGTGGCTGGTGGGTGTCTGTTTCTCCAACTTCAGTTGAATCGGATTTGACTGCGTCCGGTCCTTGTTGAAGGTTAAAACAACAAACTTGATAAATCACCGTTGTGGTTCTGATGTGTAGGTAAGAACCGTTCTTACTAGAAGCCCATAGCAGCCACGTAAAATTTCCAACAACAAAGTAGATGACGTCTAACTTGTTTTTGCAGGGCATGTTGTGATGTGATATGGTCAAGACATGATGTGATATATGTTATTATATGAGATGATCATGTTTTGTAAAAGTTATTGGCAACTGGTAGGAGCCTTATGGTTGTCACTTTATTGTATGAAATGCAAACGCCATATAATTGCTTTACTTTATCACTATGCGTTAGCGATAGTTGTAGAATCAATAGTTGGCGAGACGACCATGACGGTTCGATGGAGATCAAGGTGTCAAGCCGGTGACGATGGAGATCATGACGGTGCCTTGGAGATGGAGATCAAAGGCACAAGATGATGATGGCCATATCATGTCACATATTTTGATTGCATGTGATGCTTATCTTTTATGCATCTTATTTTGCTTAGTACGGCGGTAGCATTATAAGACAATCCCTCACTAAATTTCAAGGTATATGTGTTCTCCCTGAGTATGCACCGTTGCGACAGTTCGTCGTGCCGAGACACCACGTGATGATCGGGTGTGATAAGCTCTACGTTCACATACAACGGGTGCAAGCCAGTTTTGCACGTGCAGAATACTCGGGTTAAACTTGACAAGCCTAGCATGTATAGACATGGCCTCGGAACACTAAGACCAAAAGGTCAAACGTGAATCATATAGTAGATATGATCAACATAGAGATGTTCACCATTGAAAACTACTCCATCTCACGTGATGATCGGACCTGGTTTAGTTGATATGGATCACGTGATCATTTAGATGACTCGAGGGATGTCTATCTAAGTGGGAGTTTTTAGTAATATGATTAACTGAACTTAATTTATCATGAACTTAGTCCTGATAGTATTTGCATATCTATGTTGTAGATCAATAGCTCGCGTATAGCTCCCCTGTTTTATTTTTGATATGTTGCTAGAGAAAACTAAGTTGAAAGATGATAGTAGCAATGATGCAGACTGGGTCCGTGATCTGAGGATTATCCTCATTGCTGCACAGAAGAATTATGTCCTTGATGCACCACTAGGTGACGAACCCGTTGTAGGAGCAGATGCAGGCGTTATGAATGTTTTGCAAGCTTGGTATGATGACTACTTGATAGTTTAGTGCACCATGCTTTACGACTTAGAACCAGGACTTCAAAAATGTTTTGAACTCCATGGAGCATATGAGATGTTCCAAGAACTAAAATTGGTATTTCAGACTCATGCCCGTGTCGAGAGGTATGAGACCTCTGACAAATACTTTGCCTACAAGATGGAGGAGAATAGCTCAGCTAGTGAGCATGTGCTCATAATGTCTGGGTGCTGCAGTCGCTTGAATCAAGTGGGAGTTAATCTTCCAGATAACATAGTGATTGACAGAGTTCTCTAGTCACTATCACCAAGTTACTAGAATTTCATGATGAACTATAATATGTAAGGGATGACGAAAACGATTCCCAAGCTCTCCGCGATGCTGAAATCAGGGAAGGTAGAAATCAAGAAATAGCATCAAGTGTTGATGGTTAACAAGACAACTAGTTTCAAGAAAAATGGCAAGGGAAAGAAATGTAAACTTCAAAAAGAATGGCAAGAAAGCTGCCACTACCATGAAGAAGCCCAAAGATAGACCCAAGCCTGAAACTGAGTGCTTCTACTGTAAAGGAAATGGTCACTGGAAGTGAAACTACCATAGATACTTAGCGGACAAGAAGGATGGCAAAAGTGAACAAAGGTATATTTCATATACATGTTATTGATGTGTACTTTACTAGTGTTTATAGCAACCCCTCAGTATTTGATACTGGTTTAATTGCTAAGAGTAGTAACTCGAAACATGAGTTGCAAAATAAACAGAGACTAGTTAAGGGCGAGATGATGATGTGTGTTGGAAGTAATTCCAAGGTTGATAAGATCACCATCACACACTCCCTTTACCTCCGGGATTAGTGTTGAACCTAAAATAAATGTTATTTGGTGTTTGCGTTGAGCATGAATATGATTGGATCATGTTTATTGCAATACAGTTATTCATTTAAGTCAAAGAATAATTGTTGTTCCATTTACATGAGTAAAACCTTCTATGGTCATACACTCAATATAAATGGTTTATTAAATCTCGATCATGGTGATACACATATTCATAATATTGATGCCAAAAGATGCAAAGTTGATAATGATAGTGCAACATATTTATGGCACTGCCGTTTAGGTCATATTGGTGTAAAGCGCATGAAGACACTCCATGCGGATGGACTTTTGGAATCACTTGATTATGAATCATTTGATGCTTGCGAACCATGCCTCATGGGCAAGATGACTAAAACTCCGTGTTCTGGAACAATGGAGCGAGCTACTGACTTATTGGAAATAATACATACCGATATATGTGGTCCGATGAGTGTTGAGGCTCACGGCGGGTATCATTATTTTTTGACCTTCACATATGATTTGAGCAGATATGGGTATATCTATTTAATAAACACAAGTTTGAAATATTTGAAAAGTTCAAAGAATTTCAGAGTGAAGTGGAGAATCATCGTAACAAGAAAAAAAGTTTCTATGATCTGATCGCGGAGGCGAATATTTGAGTTACGAGTTTGGCCTTCACTTAAACCAATGTGGAATAGTTTCACAACTCACGCCACCTAGAACACCACAGCGTAATGGTGTGTCCGAACGTCGTAACCGTACTTTATTAGATATGGTGCGATCTATGATGTCTCTTACCAATTTACCACTATCGTTTTGGGGTTATGCATTAGAGACAGATGCATTCACGTTAAATAGGGCACCGTCTAAATCCATTGAGACGACACCATATGAACTATGGTTTGGCAAGAAACCAAAGATGTCGTTTCTTAAAGTTTGGGGTTGTGATGCTTATGTGAAAAGGTTTCAAACAGATAAGCTCGGACCCAAATCGGAGAAGTGCGTCTTCATAGGATACCTAAAAGAAACTGTTGGGTACACCTTCTATCACAGATCTGAAGGCAAGATCTTTGTTGCTAAGAATGGATCCTTTTTGGAGAAGGAGTTTATCTCGAAAGAAGTGAGTGGGAGGAAAGTAGAACTTGATGAGGTAATTGCACCTTCTCTCGAATTGGAAAGTATCTCATCACAGAAACCAGCTCCAGTGATGCCTACACCAACTAGAGAGGAAGCTAATGATAATGATCATGAAACTTCAGATCAAGTTACTACCGAACCTCGTAGGTCAACAGAGCACGTTCCGCACCAGAGTGGTACGGTAATCCTGTTCTAGCAGTCATGTTACTAGACCATGACGAACCTACAAACTATGAGGAAGCGACGATGAGCCCAGATTCCGAGAAATGGCTTGAGGCCATGAAATCTGAGATAGGATCTATGTATGAGAACAAAGTGTGGACTTTGGTGGACTTGCCCGATGATCGGCAAGCCATTGGGAATAAATGGATCTTCAAGAGGAAGATGGACACTGATGATAGTGTTACTATCTACAAAGCTCAACTTGTCGCAAAAATGTTTTTGACAAGTTCAAGGTGTTGACTACGATGAGATTTTCTCACTTGTAGTGATGCCTAAGTCCGTCTGAATCATGTTAGCAATTGCCACATTATGAAATCTGGCAACTGGATGTCAAAACTGCATTCCTTAATGGATATCTCAAAGAAGAGTTGTATATGATGCAACCAGAAGGTTTTGTCAATCCTAAAGGTGCTAACAAAGTGTGCAAGCTCCAACAATCCTTCTATGGATTGGTGCAAGCATCTCGGAGTTGGAATATACGCTTTGATGAGCGGATCAAAGCATATGGTTTTATACAGACTTATGGTGAAGCCTGTATTTACAAGAAAGTGAGTGGGAGCTCTGTAGCATTTCTGATAGTATATGTGGATGACATATTATTGATCAGAAATGATATAGAATTTTTGGATAGCATAAAAGGATACTTGAATAAGAATTTTTCAATGAAAGACCTTAGTGAAGCTACTTAAATGTTGGGCATCAAGATCTATAGGGATAGATCGAGACACTTAATAAGACTTTCACAAAGCACATACCTTGATAAAAGTTTTGAAGAAGTTCAAAATGGATCATTCAAAGAAAAGGTTCTTGCCTGTATTACAAGGTGTGAAGTTGAGTTAGACTCAAGACCCGACCACGAAACAATATATAGAGAGAATGAAAGTCATTCCCTATGCCTCAGTCATAGGTTCTATGAAGTATGCCATGCTAAGTACCAGACTTATTGTGTGCCTTGCCATGGTTTTGGCAAGGAGGTACAAGAGTGATCTAGGAGTGAATCACTCGACAATGGTCAAAATTATCCTTAAAGTAATAAGGAAATGTTTCTCGGTTATGGAGGTAATAAAGAGTTCGTCGTAAAGAGTTACATCAATGCAAGCTTGGACATCAATCCGGATGACTCCGAATCTCGATCTGGATACATATTGAAAGTCGGAGCGATTAGCTAGAGTAGCTCCGTGGAGAGCATTGCAGACATAGAAATTTGCAAAATACATATGGATCTGAATATGGCATACCCGTTGACTAAACTTCTCTCACAAGCTAAACATGATCACACCTTAGTACTCTTTGGGTGTTAATCACATAGAGATGTCAACTAGATTATTGACTCTAAAAACCGTTTGGGTGTTGGTCACATGGCGATGTGAACTATGGGTGTTAATCACATAAATATGTGAACTATTGGTGTTAAATCACATGGTGATGTGAACTAGATTATTGACTCTAGTGCAAGTGGGAGACTAAAGGAAATATGCCCTAGAGGCAATACTAAAGTTGTTATTTATATTTCCTTATATCATGATAAATATTTATTATTCATTCTAGAATTGTATTAACCGGAAACTTGATACATGTGTGGATACATAGACAAAACATCGTGTCCCTAGTAAGCCTCTACTAGACTAGCTCGTTAATCAAAGATGGTTAAGTTTCCTAACCATAGACATGTGTTGTCATTTGATGAACGAGATCACATCATTAGGAGAATGATGTGATGGACAAGACCCATCCGTTAGCTTAGCATAATGATCGTTAAGTTTTATTGCTATTGCTTTCTTCATGACATATACATATTCCTTTGACTATGAGATTATGCAACTCCCGGATACCGGAGGAATACCTTGTGTGCTATCAAACTTCACAACGTAACTGGGTGATTATAAAGATGCTCTACAGGTATCTTCGAAGGTGTTTGTTGGGTTGGCATAAATCGAGATTAGGATTTGTCACTCCGAGTATCGGAGAGGTATCCGTGGGCCCTCTCGGTAATGCACATCATGATAAGCCTTGCAAGCAATGTGAATAATGAGTTAGTCATGGTATGATGCATTACGGAATGAGTAAAGAGACTTCCCGGTAACGAGATTGAACTAGGTATGAAGATACCGACGATCGAATTTCGGGAAAGTAACATACTGATGGCGAAGGGAATGACGTATGTTACAATTACGGTTTTACCGATAAAGATCTTCGTAGAATATGTAGGAACCAATATGAGCATCCAGGTTCCACTGTTGGTTATTGATTGGAGAGGTGTCTCGGTCAGGTCTACATAGTTCTCGAACCCGTAGGGTCCGCACGCTTAACGTTCGATGACGATTTTGTATTATATGAGTTATGTGATTTGGTGACCGAATGTTGTTTGGAGTCCCGGATGAGATCACGGACATGACGACGAGTCTCTAAATGGTCGAGAGGTAAAGATTCATATATAGGACAATAGTATTCGGACACCGGAAGTGTTCTGGGGTACCGGGTACATACGGGTCACCGGAAGGGGTCCCGAGCAACCCCCGGCAAGCTATATGGGCCTAATGGGCCAAGAGGGGAAACACACCAGCCACTAAGGGGCTGGTGCACCCCCCATATGGGCTAGCCAAATTGGAGAAAGAAAGGGGAAGAAGGAAAGGAAAAAAACGGAATAGGATTCTCCCTTCCCCCTCTTCCCTTCCTACTCCGAATAGGAATAGGAAAGGGGAAGGCCCAATTGGGAGGACCCCAAGTAGGATTCCTCCTACTTGGGGTGCCCCCTTGGCTGCCTCTCCTCCCCTCCAACCTATATATATATATGGGGGGGGCACCGCTAGAACATACAACAAACATTGTTAGCCATGTGTGGCGCCCCCTCCATAGTTTACGCCTCCGGTCATATTCACGTAGTGCTTAGGCGAAGCCCTGCGCGGATCACTTCACCATCACCGTCACCACGCCATCGTGCTGACGGAACTATCTCTCGACACTTTGTTGGATCAAGAGTTCGAGTGACGTCATCGAGTTGAACATGTGCAGAACTCGGAGGTACCGTACGTTCGGTGCTTGATCGGTCGGAACGAGAAGAAGTTTGACTACATCAACCGCGTTGTCAAACGGTTCTGCTTTCGGTCTACGAGGGTACGTGGACACACTCTCCCCCTCTCGTTGCTATGCATCTCCTAGATAGATCTTGCGTGAGCGTAGGATTTTTTTTGAAATTGCATGCTATGTTCCCCAACAGCAATGAGAATCATTGACAAAGTTTGTCAAAAGCATCCTCGTGGTGTCCCAAGCCATGAAAATGCCTTCTCTAGTGTCCGACGCCAGCAAATAAGTGAAGCCATCATAGTTCGGTCCCATGCATTGCAAGATTACATAAATGTCCACTACCTCTAATTTAGTTACTAGAATACAAACAATCGCCGCGCAGACAGATTCCACAAATCCTCTAAGCGCCTTCCTCTTGGCCGGATTGTTAAGACCTCTAACATTCCAGCACACTAACTCCAATGCGTTTCTCGTCATCAGGCAATGATGACACCAACACCACCAGTGCCCTCGCACCTACTACTCCAAGAGGGGCTCGGCCATCCCTGTCTCCTCTGCTAGGTTTAGCGGTATTGCTTTCCCGAAGATTGCCGCAATGGCCCTCAACTGCGGCTCTTGTAGTGGTGAGTCAAAGACCGTACGTAGCTGACCTAGCGCATCCTCGGACACCTCAGGTCGTCGCAGTTAAATCCCGGAGATTTCAGTAGAACCGTTTCGGCTGTCGAGGCCTTCGTCTTCCTCGCACCAACAGAATGGACCAACCGGGTAGTGCGGTGCGGCGTGAAAGGATCTTGGCCTGATTTGAGTCCTCGTAGACCCTCGAACTCCTTAAGGAGAGCAGCGCTAGCTTCTTGAGAAGACCAGCGCAAAAAACCTTGATGTTGCCGAGAGCTGCAATTTCCTTGGCGGACAGATTCCTTTCTTGGTGCTGTGCTTCCTCTACGCATGTCTCAACATTGATTTCGCCATGCAAAGGTTCCTGCTTGCCAGTTCCCAACTCCTGTAGAGTGGTTCCTGATAACCCACAAGTATAGGGGACCGCAACAGTTTTCGAGGGTAGAGTATTCAACCCAAATTTATAGATTCGACATAAGGGGAGCCAAAGAATATTTGAAGGTATTAGCAGTTGAGTTGTCAATTCAACCACACCCGGAGATTAATTATCTGCAGCAAAGTAGTTTGATAGTTTTGATAGTAGTAGTAGTAGCAGCAATAGTAACAGTAACAATGATAGCAGTAATTTTGTAGCAAGTGTAACAGTGATGATAGCAGTAGTAACTTAGCAGAAACAATATGGAAAAATTCATAGGCATTGGATCGGTGACTTGTTGGATGATATTCATCATGTGACTGTTATAACCTAGGGCTATTCGGTACAAACTCCAGTTCATCGATATAATGTAGGCATGTATTCTGTAAATAGTCATACATGCTTTATTAAAAGAACTTGCATGCCATCTTTTGTCCTACCCTCCCGTGGCAGCGGGCTCCATATTAGAAACTAAGGGATATTAAGGCCTCTTTGAATAGAGAACCGGAACAAAGCATTAACACATAGTGAATACATGAACTCCTCAAACTACGGTAATCACCGAAAGAAGTCCCTGTTATTGTCACTCCGGGGTTACCGGATCATAACACGTAGTAGGTGACTATAACTTGCAAGATCAGATCTAGAACATGGATATAATGATGATAATATAAATGGTTCAGATCTGAAATCATGGCACCTGGGCCCAAAGTGACAAGCATTAAGCATGGAAAAGTCATAGAAACATCAATCTAAGAACATAGTGGATACTAGGGATCAAGCCCTAACAAAACTAACTCGATTACATGATGAATCTCATCCAACTCCTCACCGACAAGCGAGCCTACGAAGGAATTACTCACTCTCGGCGGGGAGAATCATGGAATTGGCGATGGAGAAGGGTTGGTGATGACGAAGAACGAAGATCCCCCTCTCCGGAGCCCCAAACGGACTCCAGATCTGCCATCTCGAGGAAGAACAGGGCTTGGCGGCGGCTCCGTCTCGTGGATCGCGATAATTCTTTCTCCCTGATTTCTTCTCCGAAAATAGGAATTTATAGCGTTGGTTTCAGGGTCTGTGGGGCCACCAGGTGGGGACAACCCACTTGGGCGCGCCAGGAGAGGGGGGCGCGCCCTGGTGGGTTGTGCCCACCTAGGGGCCCCTCTCCGGTAGGTCTTGGCTCCATAAATTCTTATATATTATATAAAAATTCCTCGCGAAGTTTCGTTCCATTCCGAGAACTTTTATTTCTGTACAAAAACAACACCATGGTAGTTCTGCTGAAAATTGCGTCAGTCCGGGGTTAGTTTCAATCAAATCATGCAAATTAGAGTCCGAAACAAGAGGAAAAGCGTTAGGAAAAGTAGATACATTGGAGACGTGTCAACTCCCCCAAGCTTAAACCTTTGCTTGTCCTCAAGCAATTCAGTTGATAAACTGAAAGTGAAAAGGAAATTTTTTTACGAACTCTTTTGCTCTTGTTTGCATAAATAAGCTTAAACATTACCCAGGTTTTCAGCCAACATTATAACTAACCATGTCGACAATAACTCTTAAAGATTATAATGACTCATATCAATGACATAATCAGCTAGCGAGCAATAATAAGATATCTCAAACGGCAACACGTTGTCAAAACAACCATGATATAATATGACAATAGTGGTATCTCGCTAGCCCTTTCTAAGACCGCAAAACATAAATGCAGAGCACCTCCAAAGTTCAAGCAGCGACTAAACATTGTAATTCATGGTAGAAAAGATCCAGTCATGATGCACCCAACATTAGCTACACACAATGCATAAATCATGAAAACTGTGCTCTTCTCAGTTTCTGGCGCTTGTTTTAGAAGGTGATGACACAGCATAAAAGTAAATAGATAGTCTCTTCGCAGAGGGAAGCAATGATTTGCAAAGGTGCCAGAGCTCAATTTTTAAAATAGAGATAAATGATATTTTGAGACATGCACCCTTCTCATTTACTTCTCGACCATCAGTTATTAATATCTCCCATGCTATATAGGCTAGTGGCGGTTCCCAAGCGATAAAAGTAAAGGTTTTGACTCCATTGGGAGTTTTTGTTTGATTATTCGAGTGATTAACTCTTTTTGTATTTTGCAGTTTGGGACTGGGCATCCCTATTACCGCCCTTTTCTCGTGCGATGGCGAGTGAATAAACACTCGACTTGAGAATAACCTGCTTAGCATGGAAGATACCGACCACCTCTTGTCGTTCCATGAATGATCCAGGCACACAAAACATATATTTTTAGAAGTTTTTATAGGTGGCACATGCAAATTTACTTAGGACGACAGGGTAATACCGCATATAGGTAGATATGTGGACTCATCTGGAATAGCTTGGGTTCAAGGTTTTTGATGTATAAGCAGAATCCCCAGTTAGTACAGGCGAAGGCTAGCAATTAGATTGAGAAGCGGCTAGCTAGAGAGCAACAACGATCATGACCATGCATTATGCACAAGTAACATTGGACACTAGCATGAGTAGGATATGATCACCATGAACATAAATATCATAGAGGCTATGTTGGTTTTGATTCAACTACATGCATGAACATGTACCAAGTAAAGCCACTTGAACATTCAGAGGAGGATACCATATCATCATACTACATCACAATCATTTTAACACAATGTTTATATACAAGATAAATCATTATCAACTCCCAGCTACTTATGCATGGCATGAGAAACTATAATCTCTAATTGTCATTGCAAACATGTTTAATCATAATGGGATGAATCATGGGTACTAGGTTAAACATATTTACACAAAAAGAATAAGTCGAGTTCATACCAGTTTCTCTCTACCACGGCCAGTTCATCGAATGTCGTCATTATTGCCTTTCACTTGCACAACCGAATGATATGAAAATAATAATAATGCAAGAGTGCCGTGGACTAAGCTAGAATCTGCAACCATTTTTATTCAACAGGAGAAGACAAGGTAAAATGGGCTCTTTATTAGTTCAACAATTATTAATATGAGAGCCACTCAACATTTTCATCGTGGTCTTCTCCTCGGTATAACTCGAATAAAAGGAAAAGAAATTCAGAGAAACACACTGAAATATTTTTGGAGTTTTTTTGGTTTTCTTGAACAAGCAAATAAAAGAGAAAAGCAAAAACGAGAAAACTATTTACACGGGAAAACTCCCAATAAGCAAAAGAAGAACAAGGAAATCTTTTTGGGTTTTCTCTTTAATATTACAACTAAGCATGCATGGAAAGTAATTAACTATAACTATTTTTTGGTTTTTTTCTAAAGTTTATCAAACACACAAGAAGAAAGCAAGAAAATAAATCTAAGCATGGATGAGACAATGAAAAAGTGTGGACACCGACAAATAAAATAAGTGGACATGACTGTAAAGTCGGTGTAAACACGTACTCCCCCAAGCTTAGGCTTTTGGCCTAACTTGGTAGTCGATTAGTAGCCTGGAGGGTAGTAGTTAGCGTGGTAGCTCACGGAGGCTCTTGGTGCGGATGCCTCGGCCCGCCATGCTGCCTCTACTGCTGCATTGTGAGCTCGGGCCTCGCTCTCAAGAACAAAATATCTTCCCTTACTATGATAATCAAAAAGAGCAGGCGCAGGCAAATATGTTTGCACAACAGATGTTTGGTTAAACACAAGACTATAAGTGAAATTATCAGCGTTTCCCTTGAGAATCTTATGGTCTTTTAAAGTTTCAAAATCTAAATACTGCATGGATAGGATAAGATCAAATGGAAAAGGTGAAACACCCCGCCCTCGTGCTTAACACGTGGCATAAATTCCACCATAGAACCAGCCACTGTTAGCATTACGCTGAAGTCTGCGTGCAACAATTACTCCAAGGTTATAATTCCTTTCACCAGTGAGAGCGGTGCGAATGAGGCTCTAGTCTGGCGCATAAAGTATGCTACAGTCTTGATTTACTACTATGCATTTCCTGTTAAATAACACAAAATACTAAATTGCGAGAAAGTGAATGCTCTTTATTCTTCCTTGTCTCACCCCCCTATTTTCACCGCAACAAAGGCTAGTCAAGAAAGACTCGAACTCAGCCCTGGGTGGCTCATCAAGAGAACCCCAAAATAGAAGTTTGCAATGGTAAGCAAAATTCTCCAGTGGAATAGTAAATGGTTTATCATAAAGCATAAAAGAAACCCTAGACTCACGAGGGAAAAATGTAAATCCTTTGACAAATGATTCAGTGAGAAGTTGGTGTTGTTCACACTTATCTGAAAGGTAGGGATCGAGACCAGCATTGTGAACATATTGCTCAAATTCCTCCTTAATGTCCACACACACCATATACTCATCGCAAGGCCATAAACATGTTTTGGTGGCAGCATCTCGCGTGGAACTTTCACTTGGTTCAACATAAGACCGGCGAGCAGAACTGTCACTAGAAGATGCCCCCGAGGATCGTCTCCTCAAAGAACTCCTTCCAGATAGGTTCATCATGTCCACGTACAATTTTCTAAAAATAAAAAAATTTGGGTGACAAAAATTTGTCAACCAAAACTTTATAAAATTGATAGCAACTACTCATAGGGATACATAGACGCCATAGCAAGCATTCAAACTACTTAGAACACTAAGAATTTAACATGCAAGCACATCTACAGTGGCACCAAGAGTAGCTAATTATTCAAAATATAAACCACTAAAGCAAAAACTAATTGGACAAACGGTGGAGTCACATACCAAGCAATAATCCCCCGAAACAGTTTCAGAAATGAAGCTTCGAGCAAAGAGATCGAAATCCACGGGTTTGAGCTCAAGAACACTGGAGAGAGAGCAATGGAGATTTTTTTCTGGAGGTAGGTGATGATGTGGTATGAAGAGGTAAGTGAGGGGGCCCACATGGGGACCACAACCCACCAGGGCGTGCCCGGGGGTCCTGGCGCGCCCAGGTGGGTTGTGCCCACCTGGTGCACCTCCCTTTGGTATTATTTGCACCAAAAATTCTGAAATATTCAGGAAAAATCGTATAAAATTTTCAGGGCATTCTGAGAACTTTTATTTTTGGGTCATTTTTTTATTGCACTGGAAATTCAGAAAACAGACAAAACATGTCATTTTATTTTATTTAACTAATAAAAACAGAGAATAAAAAGTAGGGACAGAAAGTAGTGCTTACTAAATTCATCAACTTCATACCGTTCAAAAATGATCCATTAATAAGGTTGATCAAGTCTTATTAACAACCACTTTCGATTAGCATGAAACCGAAGAACTTTCCTAAATCACTGACGCACCTCAATGGGGATATGCATTTCCCCAACAATAAGCATTTCATATTTCTTTTTGACAGTAGGTAGCGGTATTTGAAAACTTCCAATAGTGATTGTCAGAGATTTTTCAATAACATTAATACCATTCACTTGGAATTGTTTTTTTGGAAAGTGCACCGCATGCTCATTGTCATTAATATGAAAAGTGATCTTGCTTTTATTGGAATCAATAACAGCCCCTGCAGTATTCAAGAAGGGTCTACCAAGTATAATCAACATGTTGTCGTCCTCGGGCATCTCAAGTATAACAAAGTCAGTCAAAATAGTAACATTAGCAACAACAACGGGCACATCCTCACAAATACCGATAGGTATGGCAGTTGATTTGTTAGCCATTTGCAAAGATATTTCAGTAGGTGTGAGTTTATTCAAGTCAAGTCTTTTTTATAAAGAGAAATGCATAACAGTACCACCAACTCCTAAGTCACACAAAGCAGTTTTCACATAATTCTTTTTGATAGAGCAAGGTATAGTTGGTATTCCCGGATCTCCAAGTTTTTTAGGTATTCCATCTTTAAAAGTGTAATTAGCAAGCATATGGAGATTTTAGCTTCCGGTATTTTTCTCTTATTTGTGATGATGTCTTTCATATACTTTGCATATGGAGGCATTTTCAAGATATCAGTCAAGCGAGTACGCAAAAAGACTGGCCTCAACATCTTAGCAAAGCATTCAAATTCTTCATCATCATTATTTTTAGTTGGCTTAGGTGGAAAAGTCATAGGTTTTGAACCCATGGTTCTCTTTCTTTACCGTGTTTTCTAGCCACAAAGTCTCTTTTGTCATATCTTTTATTCTTAGCTTGTGGGTTATCAAGACCAACAGGTGGTTCTATCTCAACATCATTATCTAGTTCTTTTTCATTGTTTGGTTGAGAGTCTTCATAAACCTCATCATTATCTTTTTCATTATCAGTAGGTGAGTGTTCATTACCAGACTAAGTTTCAGCATCAGAGATAGAAACTTCATTATCATTATCAGGAGGTTTCTCTATTTCAGGTTCACTAGAAGCATGCAAAGTCCTATCATTTTTATTTTTATTTTTCTTTTTAGAAGGATGAGGTGCACTAGTGTTAGCTCTTTGTGAATCTTGTTCAATTCTTTTTGGGTGTCCCTCAGGATAAAGTGGTTCCTGAGTCATTTTACCTCCTCTAGTTGCAACTCTAACAGCAAAGTCTTGCATATTATTATTCATTTCATCAAGCAATTCTCTTTGTGATTTAGTAACTTGTTCCAATTGAGTTTGAACCATAGAAGCATGCTTTCCAACACCTCTAACATCATTTGATATTCTAAATAACAAGTCACTCAAGCGAGCAATCATATCAGAATTATATTTCAGTTGTTTCATAACATTTGCATTGAAGTGATCTTGTTTTCTAATGTAGTTTTCAAACTCATAAAGGCATCGACTAGGATGCATATTATGAGGATTATCACTATCATTGAACTTCATAAGAGAATTTACCTCTACCACCTTAGGCAGTGGTGGTGTATTAAGCCCATGTATTTCTTCAATAGGAGATAAATTTTTAACATCCTCAGCTTTAATACCTTTTTCCTTCATAGATTTCTTTGCCTCTTGCATATCTTCAGGACTGAGATATAATATACCCCTCTTCTACGGAGTGGGTTTAGGTGGTGGTTCAGTAATAGTCCAATCATCATAACTTTTCAATATGTTATTCAAGAATTCCTCAGCTTGTCCAACAGTTCGTTCCCTGAAAACACAACCAGCACAACTATCTAGGAAGTCCCTGATACGTCCATTTTGCATCATGCTTTTATATCAATATTAATTGCATTATGGGCTGTTATTACACATTATGTCACAATACTTATGCCTATTCTCTCTTATTTTACAAGGTTTACATGAAGAGGGAGAATGCTGGCAGCTGGAATTCTGGGCTGGAAAAGGAGCAAATATTAGAGACCTATTCTGCACAACTCCAAAAGTCCTGAAACTTCACGGGAGCACGTTTCAGAATATATAAAAAATATTGGGCGAAGGAAGTACCAGAGAGGGGCCACCCACCATCCACGAGGGTGGGGGTGCGCCCCCGCCTTGTGGGCCCCCTGGCAGGCCTCCGGTGCCCATCTTCCGCTATATGAGGTCTTTCGTCCGAGAAAACTCATAAGCAAGCTTACGGGACGAAACTTCGCCCCCACGAGGCGGAACATTGGCGGAACCAATCTAGGGCTTTGGCGGAGCTGTTCTGCCAGGGAAACTTCCCAACGGGAGGGGGAAATCACCACCATCATCATCATCGATCCTCTCATCGGGAGGGGGTCAATGTCCATCAACATCTTCACCAGCACCATCTCATCTCAAACCCTAGTTCATCTCTTGTATCCAATCTTTGTCCCAAAACCTCAGATTGGTACCTATGGGTTGCTATTAGTGTTGATTACTCCTTGTAGTTGATGCTAGTTGGTTTATTTGGTGGAAGATCATATGTTCAAATCCTTTATGCATATTAATACCCCTATTATTATGAACATGAATACGATTCGTGAGTAGTTACGTTTGTTCCTGAGGACATGGGAGAAGTCTTGCTATAAGTAGTCATGTGAATTTGGTATTCGTATGATATTTTGATGAGATGTATGTTGTCTTTCCTCTAGTGGTGTCATGTGAACGTCGACTACATGACACTTCACCATTGTTTGGGCCTAGGGGAAGGCATTGGGAAGTAATAAGTAGATGATGGGTTTCTAGAGTGACAGAAGCTTAAACCCTAGTTTATGAGTTGCTTCGTAAGGGGCTGATTTGGATCCATATGTTTCATGCTATGGTTAGGTTTACCTTAATACTTCTTTTGTAGTTGCGGATGCTTGCAAGAGGGGTTAATCATAAGTGGGATGCTTGTCCAAGGAAGGGAAGTACCGAAGCACCGGTCCACCCACATATCAAATTATCAAAGTACCGAACGCGAATCATATGAATGTGATGAAAACTAGCTTGACGATAATTCCCATGTGTCCTCAGGAGTGCTTTCCTTTATATAAGAATTTGTCCGGGCTTGTCCTTTGCTACACAAAGGATTGGGCCATCTTGCTGCACCTTATTTACATTTATTACTTGTTACTCGTTACAAATTACCTTATCACAAAACTATCCGTTACCGACAATTTCAGTGCTTGCAGAGAATACCTTACTGAAAACCGCTTGTCATTTCCTTCTGCTCCTCGTTGGGTTCGACACTCTTACTTATCGAAAGGACTATGATAGAACCCCTATACTTGTGTTTCATCAAGACTCTTTTCTCGCACCGTTGCCGGGGAGTGAAGCGCCTTTGGTATGTGGAATTTGGTAAGGAAAAATTTATATAGTGTGCTGAAATTTACTGTCACTTGTTACTATGGAACATAATCCTTTGAGGGGCTTGTTCGGGGTATCTTCAACCCGACCAGTAGAGCAAAGAGTTGCTCCTCAACCTAATGAACCTACTGAAAATGTTTACTTTGAAATTCCTTCGGGTATGATAGAGAAACTGCTAGCTAATCCTTTTACAGGAGATGGAACATTGCATCCTGATTTGCACCTAATCTATGTGGATGAAGTTTGTGGATTATTTAAGCTTGCAGGTATGCTCGAGGATGTTATCAAGAAGAAGGTCTTCCCTTTATCTTTGAAGGGAAAGTCATTAACATGGTTTAGGCTATGTGATGATATGGGATCATGGAACTACAACCGATTGAAATTGGAATTTCATCAGAAGTTTTATCCTATGCGTCTTGTTCATCGTGATTGTAATTATATATATAATTTTTGGCCTCACGAAGGAGAAAGCATCGCTCAAAATTGGGGGAGGCTTAAGTCAATGTTATATTCATGCCCCAATCATGAGCTCTCAAGAGAAATTATTATTCAAAAATTTTATGCTCGGCTTTCTCTCGATAATCGCTCATTGCTCGATACTTCTTGTACTCGCTCTTTTATGATGAAGACTACTGAATTCAAATGGGATTTATTGGAAAGAATTAAACGCAACTCTGAAGATTGGGATCTCCATGAAGGTAAGGAGTCAAGTGTAATACCTAAGTTTGATTGTGTTAAATCTTTTATGGATATTGATGCTTTCCGTGAATTTAGCACTAAATATGGACTTGACTCTGAGATAGTAGCTTCTTTCTGTGAATCCTTTGCTACTCATGTTGATCTCCCTAAGGAGAAGTGGTTTAAATATAATCCTCCCATTGAAGTAAAAGTAGTTGCACCTATTAAACTTGAAGAAAAGACTATCACTTATAATGACTCTGTTGTCCCTACTGCTTATATTGAGAAACCACCTTTCCCTGTTAGAATAAAGGATCATGATAAAGCTTCAACTGTGGTTCATAAGAGTAATACTAGAACACCTACACCCTCTGAGCAAATTAAAGTTGAACCTAGTGTTTCTATGGTTAAAGATCTCTTGGCCGATAATATTGATGGGCATGTTATTTACTTCTGTGATGAAGCTGCTAGAATTGCTAGACCCGATACTAAAAATAAACATAAACCTATGGTATGCATGCCTGTTATTTCTGTTAAAATAGGAGATCATTGCTATCATGGCTTATGTGATATGGGTGCTAGTGCAAGTGCAATACCTCATTCCTTATATAAAGAAATTATGCCTGATATTTCACCTGCTGAGATAGAGGAAATTGATGTTACAATTAAGCTTGCCAACAGAGACACTATTTCACCAGTTGGGATTATTAGAGATGTTGAAGTCTTGTGTGGGAAAGTTAAATATCCCGCTGATTTTCTTGTTCTTGGTTCCCCACAAGATAACTTTTGTCCCATTATATTTGGTAGACCCTTCTTGAATACTGTGAATGCTAGGATAGATTGCAAAAAGGATGTTGTTACTATTGGTTTGGGGGATATGTCTCATGAGTTTAATTTTGCTAAATTTCGTAGACAACCCCATGATGAAGAATTGCCTAGTAAAGATGAAATTATTGGTCTTGCTTCTATTGCCGTGCCTCCTAGTGATCCTTTAGAACAATATTTGCTCGACCATGAAAATGATATGTTTATGAATGAAAGAAGGGAAATAGATGAATTATTCTTTAAACAAGGACCTATTTTGAAACACAACTTGCCTGTTGAAATCCTAGGGGATCCTCATCCACCCAAGGGTGATGCCGTGTTTGAGCTTAAACCTTTACCTGATACTCTTAAATATGCTTATCTTGATGAGAAAAAGATATATCCTGTTATTATTAGTGCTAACCTTCTAGAGAATGAAGAAAAGAAATTATTGAAAACTCTGAAGAAGCACCGTGCTGCTATTGGATACACTCTTGGTGATCTTAAGGGCATTAGTCCCACTCTATGCCAGCACAAAATGAAATTGGAGAAAGACGCTAAACCGGCTGTTGATCACCAATGACAGTTAAATCCTAAGATGAAAGAAGTGGTAAGAAAAGAAATACTAAAGCTTCTAGAGGCAGGTATAATTTATCCCGTTGCTAATAGTCAGTGGGCGAGTCCTGTCCATTGTGTCCCTAAGAAGGGAGGTATCACTGTTGTTCCTAATGATAAAGATGAATTGATCCCACAAAGAATTGTTACAGGTTATAGAATGGTAATTGATTTCCGCAAATTAAATAAAGCTACTAAAAGGATCATTACCCTTTACCTTTTATTGATCAAATGCTAGAAAGACTATCCAAACATACACATTTTTGCTTTCCAGATGGTTCTGGTTTCTCTCAAATACCTGTGTCAAAAGAGGATCAAGAAAAGACAACTTTTACTTGCCCTTTCGGTACCTTTGCTTATAGATGTATGCCTTTTGGTTTATGCAATGCACCTGCTACCTTTCAAAGATGTATGACTGCTATATTCTCTGACTTTTGTGAAAAGATTGTTGAGGTTTTCATGGATGATTTCTCAGTATATGGAACTTCTTTTGATGACTGCTTAAGCAACCTTGATCGAGTTTTGCACAGATGTGAAGAAACTAATCTTGTCTTGAATTGGGAGAAGTGCCACTTTATGGTTAATGAAGGTATTGTCTTGCGCCATAAAATTTATTGCATTTTGCATCGTGCTTTTATATCAATATTTATTGCATTATGGTCTATTATTACACATTATGTCACAACACTTATGCCTATTCTATCTTATTTTACAAGGTTTACATTAAGAGGGAGAATGCCGGCAGCTGGAATTCTGGGCTGGAAAAGGAGCAAATATTAGAGACCTATTCTGCACAACTCCAAAAGTCCTGAAACTTCACGGGAGCACGTTTCAAAATATGTAAAAAATATTGGGCGAAGGAAGTACCAGAGGGGGGCCACCCACCATCCACGAGGGTGGGGGCGCACCCCCTGCCTCGTAGGCCCCCTGGTAGGCCTCCGGTGCCCATCTTCTGCTATATGAGATCTTTCGTCCGAGAAAAAATCATAAGCAAGCTTACGGGACGAAACTCCGCCGCCACGAGGCGGAACCTTGGCGGAACCAATCTAGGGCTCCGGCGGAGCTGTTCTACCGGGGAAACTTCCCTCCGGGAGGGCGAAATCATCACCACCGTCATCATCATCGATCCTCTCATCGGGAGGGGGTCAATGTCCATCAACATCTTCACCAGGACCATCTCATCTCAAACCCTAGTTCATCTCTTGTATCCAATCTTTGTCCCAAAACCTCAGATTGGCACCTGTGGGTTGCTATTAGTGTTGATTACTCCTTGTAGTTGATGCTAGTTGGTTTATTTGGTGGAAGATCATATGTTCAGATCCATTATGCATATTAATACCCCTATGATTATGAACATGAATATGATTTGTGAGTAGTTACGTTTGTTCCTGAGGACACAGGAGAAGTCTTGCTATAAGTAGTCATGTGAATTTGGTATTCGTATGATATTTTGATGAGATGTATGTTGTCTTTCCTCTAGTGGTGTCATGTGAACGTCGACTACATGACACTTCACCATTGTTTGGGCCTAGGGGAAGGCATTGGGAAGTAATAAGTAGATGATGGGTTGCTAGAGTGACAGAAGCTTAAACCCTAGTTTATGAGTTGCTTCGTAAGGGGCTGATTTGGATCCATATGTTTCATGCTATGGTTAGGTTTACCTTAATACTTCTTCTGTAGTTGTGGATGCTTGCAAGAGGGGTTAATCATAAGTGGGATGCTTTTCCAAGGAAGGGCAGTAGCCAAGCACCGGTCCACCCACATCAAATTATCAAAGTACCGAACGCGAATCATATGAATGTGATGAAAACTAGCTTGACGATAATTCCCATGTGTCCTCGGGAGCGCTTTCCCTTATATAAGAATTTGTCCAGGCTTGTCCTTTGCTACAAAAAGGATTGGGCCATCTTGCTGCACCTTATTTACATTTATTACTTGTTACTCGTTACAAATTACCTTATCACAAAACTATCTGTTACCGACAATTTCAGTGCTTGCAGAGAATACCTTACTGAAAACCGCTTCCTTATGCTCCTCGTTGGATTCGACACTCTTACTTATCGAAAGGACTACGATAGATCCCCTATACTTGTGGGTCATTAGACCCTAGAAGCATCGGTTAGTCCATTGTAGAAGATATCAAGTATTTCATTTTTCTTAAGAGGATGATCAGGCAAAACATTAAATAACTGGCAAAGCTTCCCCCAAGCTTGTGGGAGACTCTTTTTTAGTTTGAGCAAAGTTAAATATTTCCTGTAAGGCAGCTTGTTTCTTTTGAGCAGGAAAATATTTTTCAAAGAAGTAACAAATCATATCCTGGGGACTACTCACACAACCAGGAGCAAGAGTATTGTGCCAAGCTTTAGCATCACCCTTTAATGAGAAAGGAAATAATTTGAGAATAAATTAGTAGCAAGTTTTCTTATCATGAGTAAAAAGGGTGGCTATATCATTCAACTTAGTAAGATGTGCCACAACAGTTTCAGTTTCATAACAATGGGAATGATCAGATTCAACCAAAGTAATTAACTCTGGGTCGATAGAGAATTAATAATCCTTATCATCAATAAAGATAGGTGAAGTAGAAAACTTAGGATCACATTTCATTCTAGCATTCGGAGATTTTTCTTTATACTTGTGTAGTAATTTTTCTAGATCATCTCTATCATTACAAGCAAGAATATCTCTAGTTGTTTCTTCACTCATAACATAGCCTTCAGGTACCTTAGGCAATTCATATCTAGGAGGGCTAGTTCTAGCAGGTGTTTCAGGAGACTCAGTTTCAAGCTCATCACCAGATTCAACAACATCATGTTGTATTACTCTAGCAATTTGTTTATCAAGAAATTCACCAAGTGGGACATCATCATTATCAAGCAAGGTACTAGCATCATCATAAGCATCATTCATAGTAGAAGTAGCATCATCAATAACTTGCGACATATCAAAATTAATAACATGTGGTGGTGTTGCAAGTTTACTCATAACAGAAGGTGAATCTAAAGCAGAACTGGATGGCAGTTCCTTACCTCCCCTCGTCTTTGAGGGAAATATCTTAGTATTAGCATCCTTCAGATTCTTCATAGTGATAATATGATAATAATCCCAAGTGACTCAACAAATATAGCTATGCTCCCCGGCAACGGTGCTAGAAAAAGGTCTTGATAAGCCACAAGTATAGGGGGATCGCAACAGTTTTCGAGGGTAGAGTATTCAACCCAAATTTATAGATTCGACACAAGGGGAGCTAAAGAACATTTGAAGGTTTTAGCAGCTGAGTTGTCAATTCAACCACACCTGGAGATTAATTATTTGCACCAAAGTGATTAGTAGCAAAGTAGTTTGATAGTTTTGATAGTAGTAGTAGCAGCAATAGTAACAGTAACAGTGATAGCAGTAATTTTGTAGCAAGTGTAACAGTGATGATAGCAGTAGTAACTTAGCAGAGACAATATGGAAAAATTCGTAGGCATTGGATTGGTGACTTGTTGGATGATATTCATCATGTGACCGTTATAACCTAGGGCTATTCGGTACTAGCTCCAGTTCATCGATATAATGTAGGAATGTATTCCGTAAATAGTCATACGTGCTTTATTAAAAGAACTTGCATGGCATCTTTTGTCCTACCCTCCTGTGGCAGCGGGGTCCACATTGGAAACTAAGGGATATTAAGGCCTCCTTTTAATAGAGAACCGGAACAAAGCCTTAACACATAGTGAATACATGAACTCCTCAAACTACGGTAATCACCGGAAGAAGTTCCGGTTATTGTCACTCCGGGGTTACCGGATCATAACATGTAGTAGGTGACTATAACTTGCAAGATCGGATCTAGAACATGGATATGATGATGATAACATAAACGGTTCAGATCTGAAATCATGGCACCCGGGCCCAAAGTGACAAGCATTAAGCATGGCAAAGTCATAGCAACATCAATCTAAGAACATAGTGGTTACTAGGGATCAAGCCCTAACAAAACTAACTCGATTACATGATGAATCTCATCCAACTCCTCTCCGACCAGCGAGCCTACGAAGGAATTACTCACTCCCGGTGGGGAGCATCATGGAATTGGCGATGGAGAAGGGTTGGTGATGACGAAGAACGAAGATCCCCCTCTCCGGAGCCCCAAACGGACTCCAGATCTGCCCTCCCGAGGAAGCACAGGGATTGGCGGCGGCTCCATCTCATGGATCGCGATAATTCTTTCTCCCTGATTTTTTTTCTCCGAAAACAGGAATTTATAGCGTTGGTTTCAGGGTCTGCGGGGCCACCAGGTGGGGACAACCCACCTGGGTGCGCCAGGAGAGGGGGGCGCGCCCTGGTGGGTTGTGCCCACCTAGGGGCCCCTCTTGGGTAGGTCTTGGCTCCAGAAATTCCTATATATTATATAAAAATTCCTCACAAAGTTTCCTTCCATTCTGAGAACTTTTATTTCTGCACAAAAACAACACCATGGTAGTTCTGCTGAAAACAGCGTCAATATGGGGTTAGTTTCATTCAAATCATGCAAATTAGAGTCCAAAACAAGTGCAAAAGCGTTAGGAAAAGTAGATACGTTGGAGACATATCAGGTCCCATGTCTGGCATTGCATGTTCTGGATGCACCTCCCCCTCTTCTGTCATTTGTTGTAGCAAGTCCAACACCGGGGCCCACCCATCTGTTGTTTTGTCTCGTAGCTGCACTACTAGCATATCCTGCTGCCTTATCTCCTCCTCGGGTCCCGCAATGTGGGGATCAGTGGTGGCCCCCATAGGCAACATTTCCTACTGCCTTATCTCCTCCTCGGGTCCCGCGATGTGGGGATCAATGGCGGCCCCCACAGACCGAACCAACTCCAGAAGCTGCAGCCCCTCTGACTCATCTGCCGTGGTCGGGAGGGCGGGATTTGAATCCCCCAATGCTGCAGCCTAGCATGCCTCATCCCGTGCTTGGTCTGCCTCCCTAGGATCTGCGCGAATCACGTTCTCAATCATTAGTTGCGAGCTGCCATTGGTGGGTGCGTGATCCCTGGTCTCCTCTTGGTCAAAAGCCCGGTCTTCCGGTCCAATTGGAGCGGGCTATGTCATATTGGCCACAGCGGCAGCCTGGTGAGGTGGGGTCCCATGCTCCGAATCAGATCTTCTGTGGCCAGCTGCACCACTGGTGGAACTTGAGCCGCAGCTTCCACTTCCACACGTCTCATCCCCGTTGCAGCCGCCATGGTGGTGATCATGGGCACGCTTGCCGACACCGCCTTGCCGAGAGTCATCGGCGGGATCCTCCAATCCGATGGCCTGATGAGCCCCATCAAGACCTGCATGTCGGAGACGCCGGACACACCGCTGGCCAGCACCCGACCACGGTGATCACGAACACCCCTCGACCACAACAAGACGCGCCAATCTCCCCGACCATAGAAGTCCCTGGAGTCCTTCGAGATCCCGCTTTGCCTGCTACCATCGGGACTAGGTGGCCGCATCCAGCGCTCTGGACCCTCATGATCTCGAAGTCTCCCAATGTGAATGAGCGTCTTATACTCCAACAAGGCATGAGACGTCGGCAACTGCACCGCCAGCCCGCCGTTCACCTCCGGTTCCAGAACCCAGAGCCACTTGGCCACCGGCACTTCGTCTAGATCAACACACCATGCTCGAAGCTTGAAGAGGGAGAGGTCTTCACGATTTTCTGTCTCCGGCACCAAGCTCTCCACCAGACACGACGATCTAAGGAGCTCGGCTGCCGTCTCAGACGTCCACACATGAGATGGGATCCCCCAGATCATGAGAACAACTTCCATGCGCATCACTCTTGTAACAGCTTGTGCTTGCTTGAGCCACGGTTTGACGAACAGCTTGAAGAATCCATGCTCGACGGTGCCCACCGCCAATGCCTTGTTGCGCAGCTCCGGTGTGGTGAAGACTACCAGAAAGTCCTTAGGGTGGAATTTATGAACCGAGTACCGACGGCGAGGGATATGCAGTTCCTCCGACAAGGCTTCCGCCGCCTCTTGGCACGACATCGTAGGGCGGGTGCCTCCCACGTAGGCCACCACCGCAGCCTCAATCGCTGCTCGAGGTCCTCCATCTCCAGCGTCCTCGCAGCACGCAGATACCACTAGTAGCACCAGCTGCAGCCGATGCCTGCCCGAACCCCACAGGTTCGGTGTCGACCAGCACTGGCGAGGACCTCTCCAGAGGAGCGGCCTGCCTAGTCACCAGCGACAGCCTGTTCACAGGTCCAGCCTGCATTGATGGCTGCGAAGACCGCACTACCTTGGCAACAACATCCCGCCAGAGATCTTCTTCCGACCTTGGGCTCCTTGGCCGCTTGCTCTCCATAGATATGTGGCCCTCTAGACCACACCGGATGCAAAGCATGGGAAACTTGCAGTCTTCCCGGCAGTGTCCCTCCCGAAAGCACTTGAAGCAAAGACCAAACAGGTCTGCCGAGATCTCTCTCCTCTCCGGGGACGAAGCCGGCGAATGCGACCGGGCACCTCCCGCCGCTGCCTACTTCCATAGCGCCTTCCTTTTGCGCCATAAGGCCTTGCATGAAGGCCTTGGCTTGCGCCATGGCACGGCGGAGCCCGCAGCTGGCCCGGGGTTGGCCCCAACCGGAGCACCTCCAGCTCCGGTTGAAGAACCCGCAGATCCAGACGAGCCAGACAACCCCAGGCCAGAGACGACGGGCTGTAGCCTGGAGGACACTGAAGCAGGGCTGGTGGATCCAGAGGTCATGGAGAAACTTACCCCAAGCAACGCCGAAAGAAGGAAGCACCGGGGCCTGGGTGGCCGCCGGTGAAGGGGGTGGACACCGGGGCCTAGGTGGCCACCGGTGGGAGCAAGGTGGACGCCGGGGCCGGAGTGGCCGCTGGCGGGGGGGGGGCTCGCGCTAGGGGGGGGGCTTGCTAGGGGCGGGGGCGCAAGTCAAACTGGAAGGGACGGAGAATGGCTAGCTCATCCTCTTTTGCGTTGTCCTAGATCTTTTTTTTCAAATCTGTATTTATTTGTGCAAAGCTCGATATTATGGTGCTTTGTTGGAAACTCTTGCAAAACCTGATAGTGACACCGGTGACCTGCCTGCTGTAAAGTACTAATCTCTGTTCACAAATATAAGATGTTCTAACTTTTCTCTAGATCGGATGTATATAAGACATGTTTGAGTATCTTTGTTCACTCATTTTAGTATATATTTAGTCCATATTAAAATATTTAAATCATCTTATACGTGCAGTGAAACGGTGCCGATGCCCTTTGTCGTAGATCGCTCTGTAACCGTTCGACATAGGATGTCGCTATCTCTTTCCTAGCAAAACTATATGATATTCAATTTTAAAAATAAAAAACTGTATAATTCCTGCTAAGCCTTCAGGACATAACATTTCCTTCTGACCAATCATCTCAAAATTCAGTTTGCAAATACAAACTCACACCAAGTCTGATTTGTAGCAAGCTTCACAACATTTCAAGAAAACCACGTCAAACAAGTTCAATGATCACGGTATTCTCATTTGTCACTTCTTTGACCTATATTTACACAATGCCTCCTATTCAACATTGGGAATTGGGAGATGCATTCTTGGCATGCACCAAGCATGTCTCTATTGCAAGTACGGTGTGTAAGCATCTCTCTACCGCTCGTTTGGTTCTGATACGTCACCATCGTATCTATAATTTTTGATTGTTTCATGCCAATATTATACAACTTTTACATACTTTTGGCAACTTTTTATATGATTTATTGGACTAACCTATTTATCTAGTGCCCAGTGCCAGTTCCTATTTTCTGTATGTTTTTTGTATCGCAGAGTATCCATATCAAACGAAGTCCAAATGGAATAAAATTTCACGGAGAATTATTTTGGAATATATGTGATTTTTGACAGTTGGAATCACCGCAAACGGAGACCCACACAGCCCACAAGACACCAGGGCGCGCCAGAGGAGCCTGGCTCGTGGTGGTGGGTTGTGCCCTCCTCGAACATTGGTTGGAGCTCTACTTTGGGCGCAAGGAAGCTTATATCCGGAAAAAAATCATGTTAAAATCGCAGCACAATCGGAGTTACGGATCTCCCGGAATATAACAAACGGTTTTCGGCCAGATTTGGAGAATGCAAAATAGAAGAGAACAGAGAGGGAGATCCAATCTCGGAGGGGCTCCCGCCCCTCTGCCGCCATGGAGGCCATGGACCAGAGGGGGAACTCTCCTCCCATCTAGGGGGAGGCCAAGGAAGAAGAATAAGGAGGGGGGCTCTCTCCCCCTCGCTTTCGGTGGCGCCGGAGTGCCGCCGGGGCAACGATCGGGACAACGATCTATATCAACAGTCTTGCTACCGTCAACGCCAACTTTCTCCCCCTTGATACGTCTCCAACGTATCTATAATTTTTGATTGCTCCATGCTATTATATTATCTATTTTGGATGTTAATGGGCTTATTTTTACACTTTTATATTATTTTTGGGACTAACCTATTAACCAGAGGCCCAACCCAAATTGCTATTTTTTTGCCTATTTTAGAGTTTCGCCGAAAAGGAATATCAAACGGAGTCCAAACGGAATGAAACATTCGGGAGTGTTATTTTTGGAACAAACGTGATCCAGGAGACTTGGAGTGGAAGTCAAGAAACAATCGAGGAGGCCATGAGGCAGGGGGGGCGCGCCCTCCACCCTCGTGGGCCCCTCGTTGCTCCACCGACGTACTTCTTCCTCCTATATATATCCATATACCCCCAAACATCCAGGAGCACCACGAAAACCTATTTCCACCGCCACAACCTTCTGTACCCAAGAGATCCCATCTTGGGTCCTTTTCCGGAGCTCCGCTGGAGGGGGCATTGATCACGGAGGGCCTCTACATCAACTCCATGGCCCCTCCGATGATGTGTGAGTAGTTTACTTCAGACCTTCGGGTCCATAGCTAGTATCTAGATGGCTTCTTCTCTCTCTTTGGATCTCAATACAAAGTTCTCCTCGATTCTCTTGGAGATCTATTCGATGTAATCTTCTTTTGCGGTGTGTTTGTCGAGATCCGATGAATTGTGGGTTTATGATCAAGTTTATCTATGAACAATATTTGAATCTCCTCTGAATTCTTTTATGTATGATTGGTTTATCTTTGCAAGTCTCTTTGAATTACCAGTTTGGTTTGGCCGACTAGATTGATCTTTATTGCAATGGGAGAAGTTCTTAGCTTTGGGTTCAATCTTGCGGTGCTCGATCCCAGTGACAGAAAGGGAACTGACACGTATTGTATTGTTGCCATCGAGGATAAAATGATGGGGTTTATATCATATTGCATGAGTTTACCCCTCTACATCATGTCATCTTGCTTAAGGCATTACTCTATTCTTATGAACTTAATACTCTAGATGCATGCTGGATAGCGGTCGATGTGTGGAGTAATAGTAGTAGATGCAGAATCGTTTCGGTCTACTTGTCACAGACGTGATGCATATATACATGATCATGCCTAGATATTCTCATAATTATTCGCTTTTCTATCAATTGCTCGACAGTAATTTGTTCACCCACCGAAATACTTATGCTATCTTGAGAAGCCACTAGTGAAACCTACGCCCCCCGGGTCTATTCTCCATCATATAAGTTTCCATCTACTTTATTTTGCAATCTTTACTTTCAATCTATATCATAAAAATACCAAAAAATATTTATCTTATTATTATCATCTCTATCAGATCTCACTCTTGCAAGTGGCCGAGAAGGGATTGACAACCCCTTTATCACGTTGGTTGCGAGGTTCTTATTTGTGCGTGTAGGTACGAGGTGACTCGCGCGTGGTCTCCTACTGGATTTATACCTTGGTTCTCAAAAACTGAGGGAAATACTTACGGTGCTCTATTGCATCACCCTTCCCTCTTCAAGGGAAAACCAATGCAGTGCTCAAGAGGCAGCACCCATCTATGCAGTGGTGTAACACCTCTTCTCCCAGCTATAATCTCTACTTAAACATGGTGCTCAACTCCATATATTATTTCCCAATGATATATGGTTATCCTATGATGTTTGAGTAGATCCATTTTGTCCCGTGGGTTAATCATGATCTTGGTTCATATGATTGTATATTTTATTTATGGTGTTGTCCTACGGTGCCCTCCGTTCTCACGCAAACATGAGGGCCCACCCGCTGTAGCGTGTTGCAATATGTTCATGGTTCGCTTATGGTGGGTTGCGAGAGTGACAGAAACTTAAACACGAGTAGGTGGGGTATGACATATGGGAATAAAGAGGACTTGAGACTTAATGCTATGGTTGGGTTTCACGACCTTAATGATCTTTAGTAGTTGCAGATGCTTGCTAGAGTTCCAATCATAAGTGCATATGATCCAAGTAGAGAAAGTATGTTAGCTCATGCCTCTCCCTCATATAAAGTTGCAAGAATGATTACCGGTACTTGTTATCGATTGCCTAGGGACAAATAACTTTCTTGTTGACACAAACCCTTTTACTAAACAACTAGCCTTTATTATCTTACAAAGTACTTCTCATTTTATTCTTGCAAAGTAGTTCTAGCATCACACCTACAAAATAGTTCCATACCTGTTTTCGATAAAGCAAACGCAAGTGTGCGTAGAGTTGTATCGGTGGTCGATAGAACTTGAGGGAATATTTGTCCTGCCTTTAGCTCCTCATTGGGTTCGACACTCTTATTTATCAAAAAAGGCTACAAACGATCCCCTATACTTGTGGGTTATCAAGACCTTTTCTGGTGCCGTTGCCACGGAGTTATAGCGTGGGGTGAATATTCTTGTGTGTGCTTGTTTGCTTTATCACCAAGTAGTTTTTATTTCTTGTTCTAAGTTGTTCTCTATCTTTAGTTATGGATATGGAACATGAAATACCAAAAAAATTAGTTGTACCTACTACTCATGGTGATGGGGAACCTCCTAAAACCCTCGATGATCATTATGTGAAAGATATTATGCACTACTTTGATAATCCTGAGAAAACCCCATTCAACTATATAATGGGAGTAACGTTGGATCAATGTGAATACTTTAGGGATTATCGCTTGACTCATAAATGGAAATTGTTATGGGATCAAATTCATATGTTGAAATGGTATGCTTGGAATCTATGCTTGAGATATGATTGTACTTGTTGCTCTAGGATGAATGCTCCACATCTTCCCTTTTCATGCAAATTTAATGATAATGAAACCTTGGCTTCCTATGCTAATGGTATATATGATTACTATGATGTGGAACGAATATGTGGCACCCCGGCTCAGAGCGACCGGTTAACCATACATTGCCAGCCCAGAGACTATGTCTTCTGGCAACACACAACATCTTGGTACAGAATAACAACCGCTTTATTGATGCTAGAGGAACAGAGTTACATTACAACAACTGTCGAGGCCAAGCGGCACACTCGGTGCGGCTGAATAATATGTACATTATTTAGTGAACATAAATGGGCCTCGATCCGAACAACTATGTGGCGGAAGCTCCATATCACAGGGTCACCGATGTGGACACGATCTAGACTCGGACATCGCTCTCCTCCAATGATACTTTCCTGAAATCTGGCATGACACGCCAGGTCAGTACATTGAATGTACTTGCAAGCTTACAACAGGCATCATCATAATGACAAACAATATCATGATATTTAACCAATTATTAAAAGTGCAACACTATATGCCAACATGCTGTGCTCATGCTCGAACGTCCCTCGGGACAGCTTACCAACCGTGATCATCTCTGGATCACAAACACACCACCAAAGTGGTCAGATCACAAACACACCACCAAAGTGGTCAGAACACACCACCAAAGTGGTCAGAACACACCACCAAAGTGGTCAGAACACACCACCAAAGTGATCTTTCTCAAGAACAACTCGTGATCCTTACGGAGATCACAACCACGACCATCATTTGGTCCAAAATGCCTCGATGGCCTTTCTGCCATCCATCAACAATGCAAAGTTCATCACTTAGTGTGCAATTTTTATTAAACGTTGACTCATGGTGGGACCTACTACGAGGTGTCCGTAACCGTGGACTCGGCTATCGATAGATTACACACTCTGCAGAGGTAGCACACTGTACCCACACCACGGAACCCATGGCCTCGCACTCCCATTCAGGTGGACCAACGACATCCCGACAAAACCCCTCCATTGCCACAGCACTCTCCCAGCCACTCCGACCCAAATCCCCCAACGGGCTGGTCTTGGGTGGCTCCGTGTCTACCAAAGACACCCCGACCACCGTCGTGGTCAAAACACTCCCACTCGGGGACACTCCCACTCGGGGACTCGGTACCATAATCTCATCAACGAGCACACAAGATTATGTCTGCTCACTGGGCCAGGGCAAGCATGACATAACCTTCCCTAGATGGAGGCACCGACCAGAGGCCGTGTCAATGGACCGAATCAAGGCCTTCCCACAAAGGCAAATGTGGTTGCACTGGAAATAAACTCGATTCAGCGGCACCATGACCCAGTCAACGGTATATTCAAGTTGAGTTATATTCAGGTTTAACTAAAAAAATGACCGGTGTCATAGCATGCCATGAAATGCAAAATAACACATGCATCATATAATGATAAAATGACCGATGTCATCCTTATACACACCAAGCATAACGTCAACAACTCAATTTACTCTACTTGCTCAAATGACTCACAACTTAACCAAAATATTTTGCCACAAGTTTTATTAACTTCTTACGCAAGAAAGTAACTCTGATAAATTTCTCATATGCTTGTCAAAAAGATTTCATTATCAACAAC